>NW_015664679.1:388097-429965 GCF_001515625.1 Sinocyclocheilus rhinocerous
TGTAAAATCTATGCGTTTCAGAAAGGCGGGGCATAGAGGAGAAACAATAATGTACAGTATGTGGAAAATAATGTGTTTTTTTTAACCTAAATCCGCATAAACACATTGCATTACACCAAATACACAACATAATGTTCTTTTTAGCAACATCATATGACCCCTTTAATATTATGCACTGCATGGGCATTTCTCATGTGTTTTCTTGTGAGCTCTGCTTTCATCTGAGCTATGAGCTAGGGTTGGATGGTCAACTTAATGCCATAAAGAGAATATTTTTTTTGGAGGGCTAATTACTGACATGCTGTGCCATGTGACTGTAGGGGGCACAAAGGATAAAGTGAAGTTTTTCATTTCCTGGCCCATTATGGTATTGCTGTTCTTCACGATACCCAACTGTGCCAAACCACGGTGGGAGCGCTTCTTCATGCTGTCCTTCTTCCTCTCTACGCTGTGGATCGCCATCTTCTCCTACTTCATGGTGTGGATGGTGAGTTTCAGTATCTTTGTGTATGTAAGCATTTTTCATGTCTTTTTCCCCCTGCATTATTCAATTTATTAAATATCATACTTAATAATGAATTGTTAATACAATATTTAAAATCTTGAATCTTAACTGTGACTGCCATAGTAAATTTTGTAAAATCTTTTTATTAGCCCCCTAGCAGCCCCTGGGGGTCCTTGGACGTCAGTTTGAAATCGTCTTTGTTTTGACACAATTTCTTTGAATTTTGCTTATTTTAGGTCATTCTGCTTGCAGGCATGTTACATCACTATTCCTATAAGCATTTCATTGAGGCTCATTCATGTGGGTTGCTGTGTGCAGGTCACAATCGCTGGATACTCACTTGGAATCCCAGATGTCATTATGGGTATAACTTTCCTGGCTGCTGGCACCAGTGTTCCCGACTGCATAGCCAGTCTCATTGTCGCACGACAAGGTAGAGCTCTCCTTTGTTTAATTTTCTTGGTTTTTCTACCTTCCCTCATCTTTCATCCATGTTGAGCTGACTTTCCAGCTTTGGCTTTGTGTCTGTGTGCTCAGGCCTGGGGGACATGGCTGTCTCCAACACGATTGGCAGTAACGTCTTTGATATCCTGGTTGGACTCGGCGTTCCCTGGGGCATCCAGACAATGGCTGTCAACTACGGCTCTGTGGTATCTGTCTTTGTCACTCCTCAAACATACACGCACACACAATTCCACAAAGACCGTAAAATTACCTTTCTTTTTTTGTGTCCTATTTAGGTTAAAATCAACAGTAAAGGACTGATTTACTCCGTTGTTCTGCTGCTGGGTTCGGTGGCTTTAACTGTGAGTAAATGTAAAGGACAATTCACTTCAGAAATACAATACATGGACACCCCTTTTTAGTTTTAGTTAGAACCTCTAATTCCACTGAAGACAAAACGTCTACAAAAATTCTATAGCTGAGTGTATATAGATTTGGTTTGGTTATATTTTGCTTACATACAAGCGTATAAATTTTTTCTCTTTTAATTTATACAGGGCAGTGTTTCAGACTCATTCAAACTTCTAACTGCTTTTTAAACATTTCATTAACAGTTTATGTTAATCCAATCCAGTGTAGCCTGATTTCAAATATTAAAACAGCTCTCGGCCCCGCCCCTCTCGTCACAACTTAAAATTGTTTATTGTCATATGAAATGATGAAATGTACAAATAGTTATTGGATAAATATATATTGGATAATTCATATAACTGTAATATTTATATATCAATTTACAAAACAAGAAAGGGAGAGAGAAAAAAAGGATAAAATAAAATCAACTTTTTAATATTTTTTTTAAATGGCATGTATGTATAATTTGTCCATGTGCTCTCACATTATTGTTATACTCTAAATACCATTCATCACTCAAACTGATATATAGGTTGATCTCTAGTCCAAATATGTAGCTGAGTAGAACGCAGCAGCGTCTGCAGGATTAGAAGCTCTTTACATATACATTTTTTAAACAGCCACTGAATGTAAGTATAGAGTAGAAAGAGGAAAATCAAATTTTTTCATCCCTCCTTAAAGGGATAGTTCACCCAAAAATGAAAATTACCCCATGATTTACCCTGATTTCTCAAGCCATCCTAGACTTTCTTCGAATACAATCTTGAGTTATATTTAAAAATGTCCTGGCTCTTCAAGCTTTATAATGGCAGTGAATGAGGGCTGATATTCAATAGTCCAATAGAAGTCCAATAAAGTGCATCCATCCATCATAAAAAGTGCTCCACACACCTCTGGGGGGTTAATAAAGGCTTTCTGAAGCGAATCAATGTGTTTGTGTAAGAAAAATATCCATCTTTAAGACTTTATAAACCGTAATCTCTAGCTTCCGCTAAATGTCGTACATGCATTCACGGGAGAGTGGCTTTCCAGCAGATGACGTAGAACATAGGCGACCATGGTAACGAATGCGGAAATGACAAACGAGGAAGTGTAGTGGAGAGAGCAAAAAAAACACTGGTCATGAATTAGAAGTACAAAATGAGGATTTGTAAAGACCTTTGCTGTAAACAAAACTTGGTTCTCACGAGACTAGCATATTCTCACTGGAGCTTACGTCCTACGTCATCCACTGGAACACCGCTCTCTCATGAACGTGCGTACGACAGTTAGCTTTTTTTGTGTCCTATTTAGGTTAAAATCAACAGTAAAGGACTGATTTACTCCGTTGTTCTGCTGCTGGGTTCGGTGGCTTTAACTGTGAGTAAATGTAAAGGACAATTCACTTCAGAAATACAATACATGGACACCCCTTTTTAGTTTTAGTTAGAACCTCTAATTCCACTGAAGACAAAACGTCTACAAAAATTCTATAGCTGAGTGTATATAGATTTGGTTTGGTTATATTTTGCTTACATACAAGCGTATAAATTTTTTCTCTTTTAATTTATACAGGGCAGTGTTTCAGACTCATTCAAACTTCTAACTGCTTTTTAAACATTTCATTAACAGTTTATGTTAATCCAATCCAGTGTAGCCTGATTTCAAATATTAAAAAGTCGTGAATATTTATTACAAAATTAATAATGACTTATGTGACGAGAGGGGCGGGGCCGAGAGCCGTGGGAACGGAGCGAGGCCGGTGGAGTAATTGCTAATGCGCGACACCTGCGCCACTCACCGGTCTCGAGTCTCACGGAGGAGCACCGGAAGGATAAAGGAGGAGTGACTAGAGAGTGGCTTTCCAGCAGATGACGTAGAACATAGGCGACCATGGTAACGAATGCGGAAATGACAAACGAGGAAGTGTAGTGGAGAGAGCAAAAAAAACACTGGTCATGAATTAGAAGTACAAAATGAGGATTTGTAAAGACCTTTGCTGTAAACAAAACTTGGTTCTCACGAGACTAGCATATTCTCACTGGAGCTTACGTCCTACGTCATCCACTGGAATACCGCTCTCTCATGAACGTGCGTACGACAGTTAGCAGAAGCTAGAGATTACGATTGCTGTCCATACAGTGTATAAAAGATTATTTTCTCTGGCTTCCTACGAATTATTTTGTTTGTCCACTTTCAGGTGCTGGGGATCCATGTGAACAAGTGGAGGTTGGACTTTAAGCTGGGCATATACGTGCTTGTTCTGTATGCCATCTTCCTCTGCTTTTCCGTCTTGATCGAATACAATGTCTTCACTTTCGTCAACCTGCCCATGTGCCTAGAAGGTGTCTAGGCTAGATGATTTCCATGGGCTTTGAACCAAAATACCTCCGGGATAAACCTGCAACCAAAATCACCAATTATTCTGCTGTTTCCTCTCTCTTTAAACTCCCTACTGTTGAAGAAAACCACTGTCTCCCGCTGCACATTCAAACCACTGTGGCTCAGATGGAAGAACTGCATTTCTCAGAATACCGTTGACTCGCAACTTTCTCCATCAATTCCAGGAAATTAAATTCTCTTTGGCAGCTCTCTTTATAACTGGATATTCTTCCACTTCTGAACCTTGGACAATCACAATGCAGCCCGTAAATGTCTTGTTCAGAGCAAAAGGATTCAAAGTGTACACTTACATCACAAACTGCACACACACACGGCAATGACAAAGAATGCTGCTCATTCCTGTATGCATTAGCAATCTACATTTTCTCATTTCTGTCTTCCCTTGAGACAACGTATGACATGAACATAATGCACTTTATATGTGGCATAAAACATCTATATCATATTAATTTATTTCCTCCAGAATGGACAAATGAAAGTTCGTCCTTGATGTGGCGCAATAAAAAGATGGAACTGACATGAAATGACTGTCCTCGGGAAAGAAAGTGATTCTCGCAGCTCGTTACACAAGAAAACTGTTGAAATAAGACGCATAGCAGATGTGAAGCATTTTCTGTATGGATCGTGCGGCAGGGGGCGAGCAGTTATGAAATCCTTATGAGCTGGACCATATAATTCCTGCTGAGAGCTTCCGGCAGGTGCCCATCGGAGAGGTCAGCGAGTGGACCAGCTTCTAACACATGGAAACAGAAGCTCTAAAATTGGACACGTTTTGGTTTCCCCTTAATTATTCCAAATCTGCATTAACCAGTGAATGGAACCAATCATAAAGCACACATCAAAAGCTGCCCCTCACCTCTCGTTCAGACCAGAGCTGACAGCCCTCAGGACCGCTCTTTGCTTGTTTCGCACTATGGACGATGACGGACAACTGTGGCTGCTTTGATATTACAAACACATACTGATGACATCACAAACAGAGATCCTGGATTTTGCAAACATTCTACAAATCGAAGAGTTTTTTGGGGGTTTATTTATATGTAAATATAACATCACTGATCCTGTTTGAACCAGTGCTTCCTTACAAGATGATGGGAGGTGAGGGTGAATTTACATAAGTGACCAAAGCGGCCACTTTTTCTTTATTTCCAATGCAACCTAACCTCCCTCTCTGGATATTTATTACCGTTTGTCTGTAATGCATGATTTGACACAAAGAAGCCATTTTTAAAGCAGGGCAAAAGCTTTGTGAGCTCACGTCAATGTTCCTACAAGGATGAATCTCAAGAAAATGTGCCCAGGTCATAATTCATTCCAAAATCAAAAGAAAAATAAATTAGATTGTGCAAGGAAATTAAGTTTAAAGACCTTTTAAGGTTTATCTGCATTGCAACATTTATTTTCATAAAATTTAAGCACATTTTCAAACCTGGATTCTCATAGCTGTAATATGCGGACTTCATACTGTAATTTGTGCATACTGTAATAAAATATATTTAAATTAGCATTAGCAAATTTTAAATTACCGTAATTATATTTTTTGCATTACAGTAATAGGATTGAGATTTTGTTATGCGGCCATGGAAATGTTTTGATCGTTTGTATTATTGTATGATTTTTTATTAATTTTTTTATTTTTTTTTGTGGTAAGTTTTTTTTTTTTTTTTTTGCAGTAATGAAAATTACATAGATTTGTACACAGATTTTAGGTGTACATTTAAATAATTTTAAATTTAAATTAGCTTTTTGCGTTACGGTAATGAGTTTGTTTTCTATTGCGGTAATGAGAGATTTTTCCATTGCAGTAATGAAAATTACAGTAATGATGTTTGAGGTAGAAAATACGCTTACTGTGATGTCACAATACAAAAACAAAATTATAATGGTCTTCATAGACTTCTTTTTCTTTAAGCATAAAATAATTAGCTTATTTCTTTGTTGTTGTTGTTTTTTTGGGTGAAATATGACCTGAACTTGACCTCGACAGGTTTCCTGAGATTCACCCCTAAATGGCAGCTACAGGACCACCATTCACTCAGCTGCTAGTGGGCTCAGGAGCCCTGAACTTGACTGTAGGGGAATGAGCGTGTCTTTTGTCAGTCGTAGAACCTGTCGTTGTTAAGTGCTAGGAGGTGCTGTCGCTGTTGTCTGTGCAAAAAGACAGGTGTTGCAGTATTTGATGTACACATTATATATGATATATGCAATCTCAGTCGGGGAGGGCCGATTATATTTTCATAGATGAGCCATGTTTGTGAAAGCTGCTGAAGTCGCCCACCGCTGTAACACATGCATGCAGATTCTGTCATCTAATCTTACATCATCACATAATGGCCATTCTGTAGAATGTCGACTTTAGTTTAATGTGGCTATGTGCTGTGCGGAATGACGGTGGTGTCATGTGATGATTCTCTTTCGTTCTTTGTTCTGTGGTGTTACTCAGTGGTGATGTGTACGATTACATTATTCAGCTGAAATAGATAAACCATACGCACACTGTCGGAGGAGCTTCTAAAGCTTCTTCCTATGCTGGTTGCCACATTAAATAGTTAAAAATGTTTTTTTACAGCATTAAATGAATTCTTCAGTGCCAGTTTCTATTTTTTATGTTAGTCTCTCCCTGGTTGTTTTGGGAAATCTCTTTTGCCAGTCCAATAGACAGTGCATTCATATACTAGATTCATTTGAATCTATTTGTCAGCACACAATCCTTTACTTTGTTGCAGGTTATTTCTGCCATGCTTGATGTAAATGCTACCCTTATATTTGAACTGATATATAAGTATTTTTTGACATTTAATTGTATTTTATAAACTTCGGACCTCCGGAGTGGTTTGATTAATGTTTCATCGGGTCACTTCAGACGGGATGTCTTTGTTGCCATTTGTACAGCACTCTTACATGAATAGACTTATATGCACTCTCCACTGTATGCCTCTTCAGAGGGCAAAAACTTAAAGGAAAATGCTTCAGATGACTCTGCCACGCATGAATATGCACAAGAGTATGAGAACTTCTCATGCGGTGTCTTGATTTATTAAACACACATGCACAGATACATGCGCACTGCTCCACGAGTGACCTGCTGCACTGTGAGTGGAACACATATAGGAAACCTTTTGTAAGGTACAGATTTAATGATTTTCAACATAAGACGTTGGTGTGTAACTTGAATGTATTGTCTTGCAAGCAATGGATGTTTCCAACCAATGCATTTTACTGTAAAGCAATAATCTAAAAAGAATATGAACAAAATATATGAAGCATACGAGTATTGTATGGAGAAAACAATTAAATTATACAGTTTATAAATGTGTTTCTTGGCTGTCTGTCTTACATTTGGTCATTGAGTGAGTTTTTAGCGCCCCCGCATGTATAAAGCCAGTACCTGCAGTTTTGGCCATTTTGTGTTTTCTTTTAAAATGGAATCGTTGTTGACCTTCTGCAGTCGCTTCTGATCCACAGAGATGGGTGAGTTTTATAAATACTGAAGTTAACGTCGTTATGTCGCCAAATCGGAATTGGCATCGAAAAGATAACTACTTTGTATGCAAGCATGCAGGTCGCGTTGTGTTTGTTTTTAAGAGGCAATCACGGAAGTGTCAGTGCGCTTCTAAAACGTCTATATTTCCGCTATTTGTTGCACTACAGTTATACGCTCTTATTATAGTTTTGCATTTTGAATTGCATGCTTTACCTGTGGCGCCAAGGTGAAGCGCAGCAAGAGCGCTGGTGACGTAACGTAGCTGGCGTGACATATCAGTGTGTTAACGTGACTACAACTATTTTTAAACCGTTTTTCTAATGCTTATATAATTATTGAAGAGTTTTAATGAGGGGGGATACAAATGAATGTGCGTCACTCTAAAATTGTTTAAAAACTTAATGTTGACAGTTACAGCAATAGGCTATATAAAATATAGGCTGCTTTCACTTTTCCACAGTTCTACATAGGCATAGCTGAGACCATACAGTCTATGGCTGAGACTGGGGTTAGTTGTCACACTGCTCACTGTACCTTTAATACATGTTACATTTCAGGAAAAAGTTACAGTTGATTGAACACAAAGTCGATAGTGGAGCATCATGTAACTTAAAAAGGTAATATCCAAAAATATCAAACCATGTTTGGACCAAGTCACTATATAGATTGATAAAACTTTTGTTTTTGTGTTTTTATAAAACACATTTGACAAATTGCAGTAGTTAAAATTGACAGCCTGACTTATGAACACAGTTCAACATTTTGGTTACAATGTACCTTTATTATATAATAATAATAATGTAATAATTCAAGTCGATAGTGGAACATCATGTTACTTAAAAGGGTAATATCCAAAAATATCAAACCATGTTTGGACCAAGTCACTATATAGATTGATAAAACTTTTGTTTTTGTGTTTTTATAAAACACATTTGACAAATTGCAGTAGTTAAAATTGACAGCCTGACTTATGAACACAGTTCAACATTTTGGTTACAATGTACCTTTATTATATAATAATAATAATGTAATAATTCATTACATTTATATAGCGCTTTTCTAGACACTCAAAGCGCTTTACATTGTCAGGGGGTATCTCCTCATCCACCACCACTATATAGATATCTTGCCTCTTTGTATGCTATTATGGATTTACTTTGTGTGCTTGTTCACTCATCAGCTATAGAAAAAAAAAATCCGTTGTAATTTTTTAGTGCACACAGATGATCCCACCATACAAAACCCACAGAGAAAACAATATTATGTATGTACTCAAAAAAGAAAGAAAAGGTTCATGTCAACTATTTTCAAAAAAACTTTTTCATTACTCTCTCTCTCTCTCTCTCTCTCTCTCTCTCTCTCTCTATATATATATATATATATATATACAGGTGCATCTCAATAAATTAGAATGTCGTGGAAAAGTTCATTTATTTCAGTAATTCAACTCAAATAGTGAAACTGATGTATTAACTTAATTCAGTGCACACAGACTGAAGTAGTTTAAGTCTAAATCAGTTTTTCAGTCTCTGATATTTCCAGATCAGTAACCTGTGACAGTTTTTCCTGCAGGGCTGTTGAAATGTGCGACAAATTTTCGCTGTCGTGCTGTTCGACTGAAAGGCCTGAAGTACAGCACCCGAGCAAAGATGAAGCAAGGTATGATTTACAAATGGTTTGGTTTTAGTTACTATGCACCTTTATGCATTACCATTTACAGCAGTGGGTTACATCAGCTTAAAATCATTAACCAGCTGGACTTTAAAGTGTCAGGCTGTCATAAAGCACAGGATTTAGCATGTGGCAGTCAGAGAGTCTGTCTCCCAGTGCTCTGCGGAGCATTATTCGGCTGCACAGTCGGGATATTAAGAACACCTCTGGTATCGCTGCAGGTATGAAGGGTGAAATTATGATTAGATGCCATGGTATGTTTAGTAAATACACTGTAAATCTTGTGTTGATGTTGCACATTCCAACTTGACAGAAGAATATGATTTATACTGGTGAATTCGTGTTTTATTAACTTTCAAACGGAGAATTCTAATTATGCAGTATATTGATCTGTGAATGCATTGAGTGAATTTACAGTATTCGCTTTCTGTAAACAAAGTAGAAGAAATTAATCATTTAAATCATTTGTGTCCGAACTTTCTGCATATAGTGCACAGCCTCAGAAATAACATGTGACTACTGCATTATGACACCGTGAACCTTCACTCTTTTGAGACTTTGGCATCTAAGCTGGATTGCTCTCTCCAAAAACCCTAAAGGAATGCTAATATTTCTAATGCAATTTTGAAACAACTCTAAATAAATAAAACATCAGTCATGAAAGTGTCAAATATAACTGCACTGTATAAACTGAAAGCTGAAACTTCAGTTCGTTGTTCCAGTAGGATCTTTTTATGGGACTCTTGTAGACTAGGATTGGATCCCAATTTTCGATATCATTTAGGACATTTTTTACATACCAAATTGTAAATCCTTAATCTGCAAAACATTTTTAAAGATTTTTTTTTAAGTCTGCAAGCATGAAGACAGCTACAAGATCTCACAGACAATATTACTGTGTTTACTGACAGGATATCAACAGGCTAATGTGGTGATCTTGCACAAGGATCTTGCTGATGACTTTGAGGCGTTTTGCAGAGCTAACAGTAGCCCCCTACCGCTGCTGTACAGGAGCAAATGTGGAGAATGGAGCTGTGGCCCCCTCGCCACAGGATCTGACATCAGGTATCGTCACACCAAAGTGTCCACTAACAGAAATGAAGCCCCTTCCCCTTTATTTTATTTTATTTTATTTTATTTTATTTTATTTTATTTTATTTTCACCAACTACTGAGTAAATAAGTGGTGGGAAAATAAAATAAAATCCTGTTTAATAGGAGGCTGTTCCTTTACAGATTATCTTTAGTCACAGACAGCTGTAAAAGATTAATTTTTTTGACTATAAAGTGTTCTGATGCCATCTTGCCATTTAATAATTACACCCAGAGATAGACTAGAGGAAAAACAGGCTGGAAAACCCGTGAAGGGATAGTTCACCCAAAAATAAAAATTCCATCATCATTTATTTCCCCTTATATTGTTCCAAACCTGTATGAGTTTCTTTCTGTTAAACACAAAAGAAGATATTTTGAAGAATGTTTGTAACCAAACAGTTGACCGTAGACTTCCATGCTTTTTTCCAAAGTCAATAGCTACTGTCAACTGTTTGGTTACCAACATTCTTCAAAAATTATTTTATTTAACATGTGCCTTGTCCTGTCTTTCTCTCAGGGAGGACTGTCCAGAGTACTGTGTGTTTGAGAACGGTGTGCTGATGAAGAAGGTCGCTAGTTTATCCTCTTACACTCCTCAACTTCAGGACATGGTTACATTCTACCTTGGCTGTAGTTTTGGTTTTGAATCAGCCTTGAAGGCCGCTGGGGTTCCAGTGAGAAATGTGGAACAGGGTAAAAATGTCAGCATGTACAAGGTCAGTAAACACCTCGGGCCTGGATTACATCCGTGTGCAGTAGCGCCTACAGCGTATTACTTGATTTTGCTTGTGTCAGATGTTTTCCCTGTTTTGAAATTGAAAAAATGACCAGAAGGAAAATCCTTTAGGTCAGAGTGCTTATGCCTGTTTTTGTTTTATTTGCTTTGTGTTTGCAGACCTCAGTAGCTTGTATTAGAGCAGGTCAGTTTCACTGTCCGATGGTGGTGAGCATGAGACCTGTACCAGAAGACAAGCTGGACAATGCGGCTCAAAGCACACACGGGATCCCACTGGCACATGGAGGCCCCGTCCATATTGGAGACCCTAGTATGTACTTATTTATATTAAAAAAAAAACATTTCTCACTAATCATATACAACTTTGAATGATCTTAAAGGGGTCATATGATGCTGCTAAAAAGAACATTATTTTGTGTATTTGGTGTAATGAAATGTGTTTATGCGGTTTAAAGTAAAAAAAAAACACATTATTTTTGCATCATATGACCCCTTTAAGGTGATTTTCAATAGATCAATTTGTCAGTTCCCCTCAAATGAACAGTTATTCAGTTTATCTATTTTTAATAGTACATCTATTGTTTTATCCGTTTAAATAAATAAGTGCTTTAAAAAAAACAGGTTTTGCTTGAAAAATGTTTGTGCTATATTTTTCTTAATAAATTGCACTTGATTTGATTAGCTGTATTTTTGTATTGTTTATATGCAATTATAGTACTATTATATTTTGAATTAACATTTATTTTTCTACTTTCAGTTTTCATTTTAGTTTAAGTTTCAGTGATTTTTGTAATATTTAGAGGAATTTATTTATTTTCAATTTTTGTAATTATAGTACTTAAAATTATAAACATTTCCTTGGGAACTAACTGAAATAAAATAAGTTTAAGTTTTTCATCTATATTTTATTTAATTTTATTTCGGCTTTATTTCATTTAAAGGAATAGTTCACCCAAAAAAGAAAATTTGCTGAAAATGTACTCACCCTCAGGCCATCTAAGATGTAGATGAGTTTGTTTCCCTATCAGAACAGATTTGGAGAAATTTACCATTACATCACTTGCTCACCAATGGATCCTCTGCAGTGAATGGGTGCCGTCAAAATGAGAGTCCAAACAGCTGATAAAAACATTACAATAATCTTCTCGACTGCATTACTTGATGTCTTGTGAACTGAACAGCTGTGTGTTTGTAAGAAACATCCATCATTAAGGCATTTTAACTTTAAACCATTGCTTCTGCCCAAAATACTGTAACGAAAATTATTTTTAATCATTTTAGTTAACAAGAACAACAATGGCTTTTATATGCTGTTATCTAAGAATACATTTTTAAGTGTCCAAATACTTTTTGGGACCATTGTGAATACCAAGCAGGTTCATGGAGGATATGACTAATGGTGGAATTCGCTCCTAAGAGCCCATCTGTAATACTTAACTGCGTGTGTCTGATCAAAACATGTCTAAACATACTCCAACTGTTAACATTTCAGGGGCTTTGAGGTGGAAAAATGAACTCCTCTTTAAACATCTCGTAAGCACCCTTAATTCTCTTGCAGAGCTGCTGGGTATCCAGGACTTGTCACAACCAGACTATGGGGACCCAGTGAAGCAGTGTCCCGGTGACGTGCCTGTGTTCTGGGCCTGTGGGGTCACTGGTGTTGAAGCTGTACAGAGCTGCAGTAAGGTTTCTCCAAAAACTGTAGTTGCACTGTTTGGTGCTGCTAGTGGAGTAGAAATGACACACTTCTCCTTTAAGATTAAATGTCACTGGGTTTTCAGTACACTTGAAGTTTTGTTTCTTTAATGTCATTTTTTGCGGCATACACAGATCATTTTTATGCAGTGTGTAGGAGAAGAACTGCATGTTGACCTTTTGTTTTTTAATGTTGCAGAGTCCGCTCTGGCGTTCACACACTCTCCTGGCTGTATGTTCATCACCGATCAAAAGGCAGAAACTATTTCGTCCCTCACTCTTGAGCCAGCACAATGCCCTTTGAGTTTCTGCATTTCCCAGAATCCTCAGCATTACAGTATCGCTAGCAAAAGAGCTGTTCAACAAATTCGAGCAATTGAGGAGCTTGTTGTTGAAGACCCAGGTATGAAGCAGCACAATAATAATGTGCATTTGATCAGATATAACTGCAGTACAAGATTATGAGATGCATTATTTGAATACTTGGCCAAAGAGATGTGTCTTTAATCTAGATTTAAACAGAGAGAGTGTGTCTGAACCCCGCACGTTATCAGGAAGGCTATTCCAGATAATAAAGCGCTATACAAATGCATCATTAATTTATTCAAAAAAACATAATTAATTCCAAACCAAATACAAAAGTCTGAAAAAAGGTTCTGAATAAAAGTTCGAGTCTTTACAATAGTTTTCAAGATAATGATATAAAATAATGAATTAATTAAGAATAAAACAAATATTCTTTTCTAAAGGTTTGTCATAAAAAATTTTTTTATTTTTTATTTTCCAAAATAATGTCAGTTTATTTGTATGTCAATCCCGTGGCAAAAACAGAGAAACAAATAGAGACATAATTAGCGTAGCTGCTGTTCCAACCAAGCAAAATTGATTTGTTTAACCCAAACTAAAGAATAATAATGATGTGCATTTGATCAGATAGAACTGCAGTACAAGATTATGAGATGCATTATTTGAATACTTGGCCAAAGAGATGTGTCTTTAATCTAGATTTAAACAGAGAGAGTGTGTCTGAACCCCGCACGTTATCAGGAAGGCTATTCCAGAGTTTGGGAGCCAAATGCGAAAAAGCTCTACCTCCTTTAGTGGACTTTGCTATCCTAGGTACTACCAAGAGTCCAGAGTGAAGTCAATCTTTTTCTTAAATCTGTATAAGGCCTGGGATACATTTTAAAAGAAACCGTCTCAAATCTTATTGATGACACAATATTTACTAGATACCATAAAAGCCACTTCCAAATAATATCTTGGAAACGTGAATTTCTACATTGGCATTGTAAACTCAAGATATTTGTGTAATGCTACATCCACACCACTAGGTGTTAGTGTACTTCCACGACAACGTAGCCATTTTTGTTTTAGTAGTTGTGTTATTGAGTGCACCATTGTTGACATTTATACATTTTTAAGTGTGGCCCAAGTGTACAAATTATTTTTTGGTATCTCTGTCTGCCATTGTTAAGTTTTTTTTTTTTTTTTTACTGTGATGTTTAAACAAAATGCCATAATTGCACCTTTCAGTGAAAACAAAAGACTCTCTAGTGCAGGATTTCTCCAATCATTTAGTCTCCACTTTTGAGTGCAGTGCCCGCATCTCAACAACCGATGCATAGAACCCAAGTCCCCATCCTACATTGATCTGATTTTCTTTTCTTTTTCAATAATCCATTACACTCACATGTTACAATACTGAAGAAAAGATCTGTTGCTAGTTCCATTTCATCATGCCTTGACATCAGTAACTCTGTGGTTTGTGTGCAGGTTCAAGAGGTATCCGGGCCCTGTTCTTGCAGGATGAGCTCCTAAAGGCCTGTCTCTCACTGTCCCATTCCTCCTCTGTTCTCATCACCACTGGTTTCCCCACACACTACATGCACAACCCCCCTGAAGAGACTGATGGCCCGCCCGGGGCCATCGCCATGGCAGCTATGCTTCAAGCACTCCGCAAAGAGGTGGTCATCGTGACGGATGGGCGCGCTTTGGAGATGAATCAGCACATCATGCGGGATGCTGTGGAGAAAGGTGCCTCCATCATTGCTGATTTAGTGTTTTTGAGATATTCTTTGGTTGTGCTAGCCAGACGTGATAAAGCGACATGCAAATTAACATTTTAGGGGGTAGACTTGTCATGTCTGGTTAGGACAGGGTCTTACTGTACCATGTTTTCTGAATGTGTGTATGTGTGTGTGTGTGTGTGTGTTTTCACTAACAGGTGTGATAAAGACTGCTGTGCCAGTAATAAGTTTCCAGAGTAATGGCCCTGACTCAGCACTTCACTTCCTGTGCCATGATGGAGATCCCACTAAGCCCAGGTGTAATGTGGTTCAATCTCATTTTCCATCCACTGCTTTCTCTTGTGCTGCATCCCAATTCACCTACTTACTTATTTATTTTGCCCTAAAACTTTTGAGTATGTAGCAGAATAGTAGACCAGCTTTGGGACATACTACTTCATCATAATTGAGTCATTTCATTTACCTATCATATTGGAGAGAAACGAAGAGGCACACTGATCTGCCAGTCGCGGGCCTTTAATGCCTTGAACTCTCCTCATGTGTTTGCATAATGATGCATTTAAAAGTTAATAACCAAACATATCTTTATAAAGGTTTTCAATGTTCGCAAATATAACGCAGATACCATTTAATAGTTATTATTTGTTTTTAATCAGGTCAGGTATTATTACGCAAATCCCTTTATATAAGCATCTCTACTTCACCGTCAGTCTCGCATATCCACTTTTTATTTGTGTTTGTAGTTCTAATCGAATCTGCGTCCAACGTGCAATGGGTTGTGGGCAATATTAGCCCTTCGAGTGTGCATGAATCTGCACTTCGAATTTTCAATGGAAATGGTAAACTGTCCGAGATGCTCATTTTGACATACTATGATTTGAGATGCACTAATTTTAATTTTGAATACTATTTAAGACAAATACTATGCGAATTGCGACTCAGCATTGGTTGTTATTAAGATCACGCGTGATAGAATATGGCCAAAAATGGCGTCAATGGAAAATGCATACAGTTCAGCTGTGTTTCCCTGAAAATAATTGCACAGATTAGAATGTTCGTCAGCCAATCAGATTCAAGCATTCAACAGCCCCATAGTATAACTTTGTATAATGGCTGCTAAACTGTATAACTGATCGTTGGTAAGTCCGAGCAAGTCTCGGTACTTGCTCTGTAGCAGCAGCAGCAGCATAGCAGATCTATTCCGCCAAGACCAAATACATTAACATTGTCATGTACATTACCATGCCAATCCCTCCGAGAGTTGTCATGACAGAACTGAAATTATGTATACTAAAAAGGTTTGACCACTTGGTGGCAATAGAGCGCAGCGGCCGGGCTACCGACGGAAACTACTACAACATGAGGGGGGTGAACATCAAGCATTTAGTCGACCCAATAGATGACCTCTTCACCACTGCCAGCACTATTGCGGGCATCACTACCACAGGTAACAAAGCCAGAGCTTCAGTGCTCTAAACCACTGTGATTAACTTACACTAGCAAATGTTAGTGTATAATAAAAATAGAAGTATATTATGATTGTGGTTTTATCTGTACCCTCTCTGATGTAGTCAATGTCCTAATCTCTTTTAACGAACACTATGAATGCTTGAATCACCAACTTTGTTCCCAATTAATGATAAGTTTGGTTGGCACCAGGGAGCGGTTTAATGAGATCTGTCACCTCTTTGGAACAGGATTAATTGTGTGTGTATGTGTGTGTGTACAGGGGTCGGGGATGGAGGTAATGAGCTTGGTATGGGCAAAGTCAAAGCAGCAGTTAAAGCATACATGCCTAATGGAAATCTGATTGCGTGTGACGTGGCTGCTGATTTTGCAATCACAGCAGGTAAGCGCACCTCACACAGAGACCACATAATGTGCCTACATGCTTCCTGCTAGCTGAAAATAAGCACGTTGCACCTAAACACAACTTATGTGGTCACACAGTGGTACTAAGTTTCACATTACACCTACTTGTTTCTTATTAAGGGGGCTAAAGGAAGAATGTTAGTTTCCGATATCATAGGAAGTGGATCAGAGATGTTATTTGACATAGTCAGTGTTGCCTAGTGTCTGTCTAGTAAAAAAAAAAAAATATATGATTTCTGACATTTAATTGACATTTAGGCACTAGGAATGTAATGTTGAGAATAATAAGAAGAATATCTTGAATTCTATTTTCTTGCGTAAGCCAGGATTTCAAATGCACTTTTTGAATAGTAGTGCATTTAGATACTATATCAATTAATGTTTCAGATTAAATACAAGTTAAGCTGTATTGATTAACAAAATATGTATATGTATATATATATTTAGAGACTGTTGGGACTGTTTAGCATGTCACATTTACAGTTAAAAGATCTTGTACTGTGTGTAACTCAAAATATTATCTGCAAGATTTATATAAAACAATGCAAATAACTTTATTTATGCAATTTTATTTATTTATTTTCATGTATGTGTGATATTTATTTTAGCATTTTACAATTGAAATACACTATTGGTCAAAAGTTTGGAGTATTGTTTTTTTTTTATTTAATTGTCTCTTATTCTCGCCAAGGCTGCGTTTATTTAATAAAAAATAATTTAATTTATTTAATTTTCTTCAGTGTCACGTAATCTTTCAGAAATCATTGTTATGCTGATTTGGTCTTCGGTTATTAATAATGGATAATAATAATATTAATGTTGAAAATGTTCTGCTTAATATTTCTATCAATATATAACTTTTTTCAGGATTTTTTGATGAATATATAGTTCAATGAACACCATTTATTTGAAATTTGTATTAACATTCAAAATCTATTTACTATCACCTTTGATCAATTTAATGCATCCTTGTTGAGTAACAGTATTCATTTATTTTATTTTATTTTCTCGTTTTAAATCTTACCCCAAACTTTTGAATGGTAGTATATTGTGAAAAATGCTAGCGTAATGGCTGCTGAAAATTAAGCTTTGCAGTCACAAGACTAAATATCATTTTAACATATATTAAAATAGAACAGTTACTTTAAATTGTAATAATATTTCAAAATATTACTGTTTTTATTTATATTTTGATCAAATACAGTAAGTGTAGCCTTGGTGAACATAAGAGACTTCTTTTAAAAACATTTTAAAAAGAAAATCGTAATTATTCCAAACTTTTTGATTGGAAGAGTGTATATTATTTTGGTTTCTACAAAAGCTTGTATTTGCACCACGATAGTGTACCATGAACTTTTCTTAGCATACCTAACGTCCGCTTCCTGTGTAGGAGTGTCTAACTGGGGTGGCTATGCTGTCGCCTGTGCTCTGTATGTTCTCAATCTCTGCCCAATACACTGGCGGTACCTCCACAGTGGTTTGGGTCTGTCACTGACGCCCGATCAACAGAGCCTGTGGATGGCCTGCCTGCCCACTGTAGCCAAGGTATACGACAGTATTATCAAAAATAAATGATGGCTGATGATTATGGTGGCTAAGTTCAGTCCTACATTACATTAAAACATCTGTTCTTCTCAAAAACGTATTGCATTGCGGCTTAAGGGTGTCTTCTGGAAGAGTTTAAGCACCTCATAATATCACCTCATGCTGTTAACTTTGTGCCCCATTTTATTTTCAGTGGAAATCCACTGGTATAAAACTTGCAGGCGCTTCGCAGTGCTGCTTCCAGTCAACACTGGCCATTTTTATATTTGCGGTGAACTGCAGACCACTTCAGAACCTCTGCCAGTGTACGTTATAATTATCACGGCCACAATGGCTGGAACCAGCCTGTTAACCCTGTATTCACATTCTTTTCTGTTATCCTAAATATTTTCTGTGTCCATCATGTTGTTTCTCCTCAGTGGAGGCTTTAATAACACTTTTCCTGTTTTTAAAATTCCCACTCCCACATGTAGCTTAAAATAAAAGACCATTACCACTGAATGCATTACCAATGACTGAAGACAGAAAATCCAGCTGCAAAGACAAAAACGACTTGATGTGGTGCTTCTATTTGAAAAACAGGAGGAAGAGATGCTCCACATTTTGGTGAAATATGGCGTCCGCAGCGGTAAAACGGCAAACCTAGGACTGGAGGTGGATGGATTGACCTTTCACCCCTACCATTCTGACATCATACAGCGGCTTAGAAATCTCACCCTTGCCTGATGTCATAGTGTGGCCTACATCACGGACACGTCACATAGCCACAGGAACCAAGACGCACATCTGTGACCAGAGTCAGAATTGATTTGAGCTTGTTTGTATATTCTCACTCATTCTCACAGATGAAAATGAATATGGGAATGTAATAGAAAGAGATGCCATTGTAGATTGTCATAAAGAATCAACAAAATGTTACAAAGTAGTGTTTAATTTTTGTGCTCTCACCTTATTAAACAATCGATGTTGCTTTTTCACTTTCTTGCCTATTTCTTCCTGTATGCAGTATTTGAATAAAAAAATAAACGGTTAATTTCCAGATATTACAAATATTGTACCCTGAGGGACATGTCCTACTGATTATTCAGTCAACAATATGGGTTTTTTAAAGCTGCGCTATCGAAGATTTTGTTTAAAGATTAATGAAATACTATTATTACGCTAGTACATAAAAATAATAACAAATATAAGCCTATAATGATTCACATTTTACACTGTCGGGTCAGATTTCGCGGGAACCATGTTACGTCACGTGAGTGTCCGGCTTGGCGGCAACTGTATCTTTTGTGGCGTATTACAACAATACATAGGCTAATGTTGTGTAGATTTTGTCTGGTCAGCTAGCTATCATTAAACATGGACGGAGAACGGCAAATCTGTGAAGAATCACCCATTTGTCAAAACTGAAACTTCGAACTGCAGAGATGTGGTAAAGTACAAAACCCCAATCAAAACAAAATAAGAACCCACAACGGATATGATACAGTAGGCTACTTATTGCTCAAATTAATTTTTTTCTGATATACTTTGAATATTTTTACTACTATCAGTATGGTTTGTACTGTGATCCATTTTTTTAATGGCCATATCGATTACTACAAACCATGTGATTCATCCATGCAGTGACATGCAATTTTATTTTTAACCACAGAAGGCGATAGAAAGGCTCAAGTTCTGTAGGGCGTGCTATTTCTATACAGTTGAATTTCTACATTTGCCTGCCAGTTCCACATATTGTATTATGCTTTGAAAACTGCTTTGTTTTTCAATAGACATTTAACTTGGGTTTATCTTGAATAGTTTGTATTTGTTTTTGTCTAATTAATGCTCTAATTAATAGGCATATTTGGTTACATTCTTTGGTGGTATTTTATTATGGTTATTGTGATTTTAGGTACTTGATCCATACATTATATTCATACCATAATATTCATGTTGTACTCCCAAGGAAATCAATTTTAAAAAAAACATGGTATTACACAACTTGCGTGTATCGGAGAGTACAGACAGCTGTTTTAGTTGTCTAATTAATGCTCTAATTAATAGGCATATTTGGTTACATTATATTCATACCATAATATTCATGTTGTACTCCCAAGGAAATCAATTTAAAAAAAAACATGGTATTACACAACTTGCGTGTATCGGAGAGTACAGACAGCTGTTTTAGTTCAGATCCATGTTACATAGCACATTCATGTTATTTGGAAATTTGTATATTATCACTGACCTTTTTAGAGTTAAGTGTCTTCCTCTCTTCCAAGGTTCAACCAAAATCAACACTGGAGAAGACCATCCCAAAACCCTTAATCATAAAGTCAAATAAACAGCAGACTTTTAATTAGTCTGGCTCTGGTTACACCTGAAAGTATTAAACATTTCTCTGGGACCGGATTAACAAGTATGAAAATAAAATAAATAGGCCAATCTCTCAATTTCTATTAAAACCATGCTGGATATGTTTTTACTGGGAATGTGACTTTATACTAATCAATCCCATCTGTATTTAGGCTTCTGTTTATGCACCTTTGTTTAATGTCACAATTCTGCTTCCAGTAGAGTTAAATAATCAAAACCAAAGAAAGACAGCCAAGAAAGACCACGATTAAACAAAAAGGACTAGCATAAGATGAAAGCGTTTCTCTGAGCAATCTTTTTTTTTTTAAGGGGAATTGATTACCGTCTCCTGTTTGCATTAAAGGGATAATTCTGTCCTAATTTATTACTAATTCAGACCTATTTTTATTATTCATATGGGACAAGTTTTCGTCTTTAATATTATAAAAGAAAATATTATTATTAATAGTTGGAGAAATTAGATCATTTTAATGCACAAAGTATGCAGACAAGAAAGCCAGATGTCTGGCTAGTAGAGAGAGAGGAAGTGAAACACAGATTTAATCATATTTTTGCACCACATATATCATATATTTGCTGCAAGGGTTTGCTGTACCTATTATTTTCAGTATTTTGTGCCCTTGAGGCTAACAAGCCAAACAAAACCAAAATTCAATTAACAGACATCTAGAGAGAACATACTATCTTACAAAAATCTGACTAGATAACACAGTACCTATAATCAAAATTAATTTCTCTCTACTTTTTACACCCCTGCAATACATCACAGCACCATTTCTGTCTCCATGTACTGTGCAACAATACAATCATTGCCAGTGATTTGTGCAACAAACAACAGAGTGTACAACCAATAATAAAAAGTCCCATATATGAACCTGAACTGCAGTCACTATATAAAATCAATGAAAACCTGAAAACAATCTTGATTTAGTTACATATAGCCTACATACAATCTGCATGCATGTTGATTAATCATTGTAAACTTGGTTTGAATGAGCAGGAAAAAGAGAACACGTCAACATGTCTGTTCTTTCAGTTCAGGTCATTCATTTAAACTCCTTGTATTAGCTGTGATCACTTCCATCTAAAAATATAAACACTGCACCAAACACTCATTACCTTTTACCTCAGCGGTTTGAGCAAACAGAAGATACATGATTTCTGGAAGCAACCATCAATCACTTCTTCCTCATCTATTTTCCCAGGATATGAAATCACACTGGGAAGCTGTCCAGGTTAAAATGGTCTGTTTGGAGGTGGTTGACCCTTCACACCCACACTGCGTCCCTTTTTCTGCTTGTTAACTGTCTGTGTGCTCCATGTCTAACCATGTAAAAGGTGAGTAGGCAAACAAATATACAGCTTCATTGCTATTGTTTCCTTAGAGGAAAGGTTCACCCCAAAATGAAAATTCTGTTATCATTTACCCACCTTCATGATGTTCCAAACCTGAATTACTTTAATTTTCTATCATGGAATACCAAACTCCATGCTGTTATTTTTCATCAAATAAGAGCATATTGTAAGCAGGAACTGTTAAACACCAAAAAGAACATAAAAGTATCATCACATTGGTCCATGAAACATCTAAAGCCATACAACCACAATTTATATATTTAATGATAATCTTCCCCTCCCTGCATATCAAATTAAGCATGCATACATTTTCATCAATTTATATTGTACCTGGTTTGACATCAATGAACCAAACGCCACTGGTTCTCGCTTCATAGCTAAATCTGACATTAGAAGTTTGCGTCTGCAACAAGAGATTTGCAGTGATAACAACAGGCCGTAACCATTAGGGTGAGTAAATGATGACGGAATTGTGATTTTTGGGTGAAGTACAGTATTAAAGGAACTATAACCAATGAGGTTTGAAAGCAGAATTGGTTTTAGTTTTGGACACAGTTTTAACTGTTACATGCACATGTACTGTAGCTAAAGGGACTTCTTTAGCTCATCGGTTACTAAAACCTCAAATGTCAACCACTGGTGATTATAAAGGTAGCAATCCCTGAGAATGACACCACATAACAGTAGCATGTTAGCTTACCAAAACCATGAAATATTGCAGTTTAATTTTAGAACAAAATACAGGACTGACTCTGACAAAGTAGGTTAATGTTCTAACTTCTAACCCATGCAAAATGAAAAACAGTATGCAGCAGCAGTACATCTGAGGAGCCTGTGGCTAAACGGCAAACCATGAAATATTGCAGTTTAATTTTAGAACAAAATACAGGACTGACTCTGACGAAGTAGGTTAATGTTCTAACTTCTAACCCATGCAAAATGAAAAACAGTATGCAGCAGCAGTACATCTGAGGAGCCTGTGGCTAAACGGTATGATGTCCATTGTATAGATAACTAATACAACAAAAATGTTTAAACGTCAGTTTTGACCTGCTGCAAGAGTGTTACCACTGAGGTACCTGTAACATTACCATTGGTGACTGCAAGCTCAGTAGAGTGCGTGTTGAACCTTCCATGGCTTTTTGAGCAACAGCATAAGACCCGAGTGCAAGCGTCCTGAGCCTTCTGGATGCCCTTTTGGGCACTCTCACTGATAAAACAGTAGAGCGCAGGATCGGCCACGCAGTTAAAACTAGTAAGCAACAGAGAGAAATGGTAGTAGTTGAAAATGTTCTCAATGAAGTCGCAGTCCCGCTCCAATATGGTGCGTACCAGCAGGAAGACGTGGTATGGTGAGAAACAAACCAGGAAGATGACGATGGTGCTTGTTACAAGGTACTTAATGCGAGTTTTCTGGGCTGTCTGCGTGCCTGCACTCTTGCCCACTGCTCGGAGAACTCTAAAGTACGACACGGAGAGGATTCCTAAAGGGAACAGGAAACCTATGTAAAAGCGGTAGTAGTTTATTGGGTACTCCCATGTCTTCATGGGATAGTGCTCAAAGCACACAGATTGGTTGTGCTTGTCCCTGCTGAGCTCCTTGTGCCTGAAGAACACCACTCCTACGGCAAGCTCTTTGAGCCAGACCACCGTACTGACCAGCGCTGCTGCTCGTACCGTTCGGAAAGCCGAGAAGCGGAAAGGGTAGACCACCGCCAGGTAACGGTCAATGGAGATACAACACAGAAAACCAATGCTGACGTAGATGTTCTCGTAGAGCAGGAAACCACACAGTTGACAGAGCCACTCCGAGCCGCTCCAGTTGTCCCCTTGGAAGATATACTGGAGCCAAAGGGGCAGGGAGGCCAGGTACAGCAGATCAGATATGGTCAAGTTTAGCAAGTAGACCCCCAGCTCATTGTGAGCTTTCAGTTGGAGCCAGGCATGGTAGAGCGAGTAAGCGTTGGCGGGAAGACCCACTAGCAGGACAAGGATGTACGCACCCGAAAACAGGTACTGGTGAATCTCGTGGCTTATAGTGCAGTTTATTTGCTCCTCAGACATGTTCATCTTTCTAACCTCATGTTCGCAGAGTCTTATTCAACAAGTGTAGGTAAGTTCGTAATCAACAGAGGTCTCCAGATAACATTCCATGGATTCTATGGGAAGCAAACAAAATAGCATAATTAGTGTGTCCAAATACCACTACAGTATTCATACAACCCAGAAAATACCTTGATAAGCTACAAATTCTGATGTACGTATTGGACGTCATGGGAAAGTTGAGTTCATCTGTGAAGGTTATCTTAAAAATCATAAACATTTGATGGCTTTCAGTAAATACTTGTCAAACGGATTTGGGTTTTTCTCAGTTCAAGCAGACAGAAGTTGTACTTCTGCATGCGTGAAAATAGTTTTCTGGGGATGTTATCAAGATGGCAGCTGAGTGACAAACGTTTTGTGTGTGGGCTGTGTCCTTCATCCTCTAAACTATTCTAAATATACAGGAAGCGGTATTAAAGTGTTGAAGGAAGTGTGAAACTCATCTACTGCTTTCACAATATGCCATATGACGAATCCAGCTACACAATACGTCTTTTCCACTTGGCTTTGACGTCTGCGTACTGTAGGCGTTTTTGTTGTTGAGAAGAGCCTGTGCAATGCAATTAAAGCATCTTAAACATCTTATATATATAAATCCTAATTCATGTCATGGATTTGAGTAACCTACGTTGCCCTTTTCAATCTGACCATGGCCTGGTTCGCAGAATGTCTGGCTGATGAAAGGTGTTAGATATAGTGGGATTGAGACCTTGACTGCAGTGACTACTGTGGAACATAACAAAAGAGACCAATAAAGCAGCGTGAACAACATGTTTCATCACCAATCCATTAAATGCTTAAGAATTTGTCCCTGCATCTGAGCAATACACGACACCTTCAATAATACTGCTCAGACATGCTAAACAGCATCTGTGTAAGTACAGCAGTATTAACCAGACCAGAGTCTCAATATTGGAAAACTGTTTTCAGTGGAATTGTTTTCTGTTCTCGGAAGTCACTTCTGATTTTGTCTTTTATATTCTATATGGAGCTTCAGCTACCTTACAGAGAGACTTACCTATAGAGATTTGACATTTCCCAAGCAAACTATGGAGCTGTTTTCCTCTATGAAACGTTGATGAAGTCCTATACTGTATATGATAACACAAGCAGTTCACTTCCTGTTCAGAACCAAAAATGGTTTGGTCAGAATAATGTGATGAGATGTGAATCTCTGCTTCAAACCATCTTATCCAATCAGAATTCAAAGTCAAATCTATATCTATCTACACACACACACACACACACTTTTATTGTTACACCGCAGAAATAGAAAAGTTCTAGATTAGATTGTTTATTTTCTGCCACCCAATACTTGCATAAATGAAATTATGAAACAAAACAAAGAGGAAAAAAAAACAGCTGAGCATGTTTAGCCTAATTCAGGTCGATTATTAGGGACTGATTGCCATAACATAAACCTAATAACGCTTCTCTGACCGCAAATGTGGTCGAACTTGTGCTTGAACGTGCCTCTCTCTAGCTGGCACGCTTAATTTCGACATGAAACCTATTAAAGCCATGTAGCCTACTGTAATCCCACCGGTTGCATTTTGACAAAAGTTTGACATGTAAAACATGTTGTAATACAGAAAAAAACTAGTATTAGTCGGTAATATTCGTTTTTATTATTAATGTAGTATTGCTCTATTGTGCGCAATTCATTACACCATTTGGAGTAGGTAGCCTATGATCACATTATAAAACTGTAAGTCATTGGTAGCACAGCTTAATAAATGTGTCTGACTAATTTCACAGATGTTGGACAGAAGTGCAATTTGTAGATTCTCACTTGTAGTACGTACTTCAGAAATGGTCTGGCTAATACGCTATAATTATTGTGAAGTGCTTCACAAATAGCTTTTGGAAAGCTGTAAAATATTAATCAGCATCATTTAATTGCCTATAGTTTACTACACGAATAGCATGGTAACCATATTTTGGCAAAATACCACAATGATCATAATTTTCGTTATAACTGATTTTAAACGTAGCCTATTCGAAATGTTAATTGCATTCCTGTCTCCTGCTTTTTCATTTTATTTTTTATTGACAGTAGAGCATAATAGCCTACTAAGTAGCTACTCAGTTTACTGTAGCAACAACTACTGTACTATATGTTTTTAAGGAATAGGAGAGTATATCAGACTTAATGAAAGTACATTACCTTAAGATTGCTGGTTTTAATCCCACGCGACTCATTCGAGGCATTTCTGAAGCGTGATAAACATTCTCAAGCTCAACCGCTCCACCGACTCTGTCATTGAGTTTTGCCTGTTTCTATTCGTTTACTCGTGGGAGTGATTTTTTTTTTTTTTTTGTTCCGGGGTTGTCGCGTCGGAAAGGAGGACAATTTTAATTGCGTCAACAGTTTTTACGTGATGATGCGCGCAATTACTCAGAGCTAAACACTCATCTCAAGTGCCTTCCACAGACACAGGATGTGTCTCATATCCTATAGTGACCTGCCTGCACAGACAGCATGCCTGGCCATTACAGCTGCGTTCAGAGTCAGATGAACCGACATGAAGAACGCAACTGTAGCCTAATGTCCGAAGTGCTGTCTAGGTAGGCAGCTCCGTCGCATAATAGACTCATTGTTTATCTACCTGTTGGGAATAAGGGTAATTATGTATGTGATGTATGCATAAGTAAACATTTAAGGTTTCCTCAGTGAAATTGTTCACAGCGTTTGGACCGAGCGCAAAGGAAAGGACGCGTTTCAAACTGTTGCACTCCTCGAATACTCACACTTTGGTGTCCTATTTTTGTGAGACTAGATGTTTGGTAAACTGTTATTTAACATAAATTTAAGCTAGCATGAAAAAATATGGGGGGGAATCCCATATTTGATCCAACCCTGTTACTGCATGATTTCCTCAGTTACTATTTTTTTTAACATTGCTTAAAATTGTGACAACCAAGTCATAACTTACACGTTATATGGCAGGACAACTAGGCTAAATCTCATCTCTTTTCTCGGTTTTTAGCTTCATTCGTCAAGTTCAAACTTTAGCTCTTGTTACTGAAATAAGAGAAGTTGTTGAATTTATTGAAAGAAGACAAAACAAGTATTTTGTCTTGAAATCTATGGGAAATATAAGTTTATCAGTAACTATAACTCAACATTTGGTGCCAAATTAGCTGGAGAGATCAAGTGGCATCTCAAGATATGCTGCAACCCCTTTAACCATTCTGGCATAATTATTAATTTTTTTTTAATGATTTTGTATGTTTAATTTTTATGTAAATTTATTCTGAGAGCTAGAAAATCAGTTTTAAACTTTATGCATGTCATAAAAATGAATTTACTCATGTAATTTACTAAAACCAACTCCAGAGATTATTTTAAAAAAGCTTTATTACAAAGAGTTCAGGTTTTGGAAAACAGCTTTCTCTAAACAGGCTTCTATCATTCACAATAAACTTAACATTAAGTGTAAAAGGTTGTTAGGGTATCTACTCCTTGCATCAAACACAATATCTTACAGGCACTGATCTATGTTCATGTGCAGTAGTGTATAAAAACAACTGTTTATCTAAAATCATTTAACCAGTAGTTGTGCACATTCAAACAGGAGACTCTCCTTATATTCACACACCCAGTGTGAATGTTTGATCCAAATATATTTCTATGAAGATACACCATTGCCTTTGGTGATCAGCTCTTGCCTTTGACTTGTGAAAGCCCCTGCAGACCATCAGAAGTTGGAGATGGTGACACGAGATGGCAGAAAAGCACCACTGACAAGGAACAAGGGGTGCTAGGTTGGTGACATGAGTGAGGGATTTCAGGATTCCATGGGCTTTTTTACCTACATACTTCTCTTACGAAAAATAAAATTATAATCAGACTACGTTCTTCCAGTGTTCAACATTATCAGACTTAACCAATCAATCATGCAAAACAAAAAAGCAGTTTTGGAAAAATGAGGCATACACTTGCATACACACACTTCAGAACAACAACACAAACAAGTGTCATTAATTGTCTCAAGGACATTAATAAATAAACCAATAAAAGAACAGTTGTGCAGTGTTATAAAATGAATGTGTTGGAAAAACAAAACTAAACAAACAAAAAAAAAACACCAAACTAAACTTCAATTTCTTATTAGTACTACTTTAAATGCTTGTGTGAAACTTGCCAACATGTCCAGCACTCCAGATTCCCCCTCAAAACCGATTCCCGATACATTCTTCCACCTTATATCACAAGGTAGGTGCTTTCTTATTCTCATGTCCAATGATCTTCTGTCCGTCTCTTTCTGGCTCAGTGTTGCGTGCTTCTGAACGCAGTCTGAGCCAAACCCAGGTCCTACAGCGAATACATGGTCACCCACAAGAAGCAGAAAAGAGCAGATTGTTTGGTATGTCAGCAGGGAGCGAATGAGAGAGAGGCCGCTTCCCGTAATGGGTCCCTATGAGGCTGTCTCGGTGATGGACCTGCAACTGTCCTGCGCCTCCTAAAGATGGATGCAGTCGCTACTCAGTAATTACGCTGGGAGTGGCTCCTAGCACACAGCCCAACGTTTGTTTTCCACATTCAGAATAGAACGTGAACTGGCCTGCCATGGAGCTGCGGAGAGCTGTGGAAATCAATGGCATTCAATTGGATACGAAGGGGGAAAATACATTCAAGTGCCCCATACATTAGTTTTCAGGTCAGTGTGAACATGTGCAAGACCTTCAAATGCAACTGGTGCCTTTGAAGCACCTAGAGAAACTTAAGAGAGGAAGGACATGACCAGTCTCCCAGAGCTGCCTGGGGCTTTTATTTGTTAACAGTGCAGTTTCATACGTGTTTCTTAACCAAGTCTGAGGTTCTACACACAGCCGTACTCATACCAAACAGTCTGAGGGTCATTGTTGGGGTCTGGAGAAGCAGGCTTGCTGGTGGGCTGCTCCTTGGTGGCGTAGCTTAAGTCCGCAGTGTCTGCTTTCTTCAACACAGGCGACTCTGCCTGCCTTTGCTCCCGAGGTTCCTCCTCCAAATCCTTCAGCGCCGATACGGCTCGCACCGGAGACACCATGGCCACCTCACCACGATGGGGGGCTGCTCGGGTTTGAGCAGGTCCAGAACGGACCGCTCCTGCCCTGCTGCTACCGCTCCCAACGTATTCCCGTTCAGCCTGCAGTGACATAGACGAAGAGTGCACTGGAGGCGGACTAGCTAGGGACAACTCATCTCTCGGTGGAGCGAGAGATAGACGGCGGGGGTCCACGGATATGTGCCCTGGGTTTCCAGGCAGCGGCGAAGAACCAGCCAGCCTAGCGGACATCGGTCTTTCTCTGTTGACTACTCCAGACCTCCTCACCACCACTTCGTTTTGGCTGGGAGATTTTGCCTCGTTACGGTAAGCGTCCGGCCCGTTGGAGCAGAGGAGGTCTGCGGAGGCCAGGCTAAATGTACGACTCAGGCTGGTGCTGCTGCCCACACCTCCGCGAGGACTGGACTGCTGCAAAGGTGCAGACCTCAGTCCCGCTCCTCTGTTAGGAAGGGTTTGCGAATGAGAAGGAGGTGTGGAGGTCTCCGTGAGCCGAACGCTCGGTTTGACACTGTGTCCAGGTTTTGGGGCCCGACCATCTAGTTCTGGTGGAGTAGTCTTGATGGTTGGCGTGACATAATTGGTGGGGGTTTTAGCGCCATCTCGCAGAGGGACAGGTCGAGTAGATCTGGTGAAATAATCAGTCATCAGATCCTCTCGACTTCCTGTCTGCACCTGAAAGACATTTAAATCATCATAAATATTTTTGCAAAAAGCATGTGGTTTTAACTGTGCCCCAATTCCAGTATTGGAAAAATTGCCAAACATTTAATTAAAATGTTATGAAAATGGTAACACTTTAGTATAGGGACTAATTCTCACTATTAACTAGTTGCTTATTAGCATGCCTATTATTAACATAGTGGCTAATTATTAGTACTTATAAATCACATATTCTGCATGACCATATTCTACATCTCTAATCCTACTCAATACCTAAACTAAGCAACTTCCTTACTAACTATTAATAAGCAGCAAATTAGGAGTTTATTGAGGCAAAGTCATAGCTAATGGTTTGTTAATAGCGAGAATTGCACCTTAAAATAAAGTGTGACCATGAAAATGTACTAGAAAATATTGCTTCATAATACTTTATATTACTAATAATACTTTATTCCAACAGTGGGGATACAAATTGTTAGATATATGCCTATATTAAACAAAAAAACATTTTATTCTCACTGTTAAAACTAAGGACTAACTGAATAAAGAATTGTTAATTGAATAAAATAACTGCAATTAATGTTGTGACTTAAATATGACAGTAAATAATAATGTGTACATAAATAAAAAAAAATAAGGTGTTAAAAACTATTTAAAAACATTTATATATTTTATAAACTTCGGCAACTCAAAGCAATAATTATTTTTTTTCCACTGACCCCCAAATATTCCTTATTGCTAGAAATCATTGTTTTAAAATGATTTCCCCCCAGATTTGTCAAACTTGAGATTTGTTCATAACCATGGGAATCCTTTGCATGCATTTCTTATAATTTGCGCCATGTCTTACAACAGAAACGCATTGAAATCTACTGTATTTCGGTAAAAGATAGAGATGATGGGGAAGGTCCATCACTCAATGTCTCCATTACGAACATTTCACACAGCACTCAAAGACATTATCTTAATAATCCCCAATTAGCAAACAACAATCCATAGTGCAGGGTCAAACATCAGGCGTAATTTAATTAGGAGTGTAAATGTCTCTACTGATCATGAGTTAAATATTTAAAAAAATCCCATTTGCTATTCTTACTGCATAAATATGCACACATAATCTTGATATGTTAAAAAAGATACAGGATAATTGAACGATGTGAGATTCACCACACATTTTAAAATCCCCTGCAAATGTATGCAAATTCTTCTAGTAATGTGTCATTAATTCTTCAAAAGGTCAAACCATCAAACAAACAAGTCTGCTGAGAAGTACTAAAATGCTGTTAGTATAAAAACAACTTACAGTGGGTGGGGACAGGGCGTTACTCTCATGCAAGAACTCCTCCAGGGTGACCATTTCGCTGCCAGGAGAGGATGGCCGCTGAGAGGTGGGCCGCTGGGAAGAGCGTGAAGCAGACAGGGCATCACAGGGAAGGGTGGAGCTCCGAGGAATCAGAGATGACTGACTGAGACGTGAGCCTTCATGTCCCAGTCCGACAACATCATCACTGGACAGACTGGCAGATCGGCCCTGCAGGCAGTCCAGAGAACCTGGAGGAAGACAGGAAATTAAAACATGAACTGTAAAATTTAAGTGTGTAAGATTTCATAAAAATGTGCACTTTAAAAGATACAGTGGCATGCGAAAGTTTGGGAACCCCTTGCAGAATCTGTGAAAATGTGAATAATTTTAACAAAATAAGAGAGATCATACAAAATGCATGTTATTTTTTATTTAGTACTGTCCTGAGTAAGGTATTTGACATAAAGATGTTTACATTTAGTCCACAAGAAAAAAAAAAATAGCTGAAATTATAAAAATAACCCCATTCAAAAGTTTGGGAACCCTTTGGTTCTTGATACTGTGTGTGGTTACCTGGATGATCTACGACAGTTTTTTTGTTTTGTGATGGTTGTTCATGAGTCCCTTGTTTGTTCTGAACAGTTAAACTGAGCACTGTTCTTCAGAAAAATCCTCCATGTCCTGCAGATTCTTCAGTTTTCCAGCATCTTTTGCATATTTGAACCACTGCCTCCGTGGCGTGCTCCGCAGTTGTTTTTATGTTTTTGTTAGTTTGTCCTGTCTTTAGTTATATCCCTGCAATCAGTTTCACCAGAGACGAATTGCTGGACATTCGGCAGTACACACCACCCGATATTTCACCGGGTTTCGACTATTCTGATGTTTTGCTGGACATTGTTGTCAGGGGAGCTGCTCGTGAAGCTAAGACAGCGCGGATTCAGAATGCCGTTGCCTAGCATCCATCTGGCGAAAAACCGTCTCAAAGGTCATTATAAGGGTATTCTCACATAGTCAGACCGTTGACTAAATGGCAAAAGGACTGGCCCATATCTTTTTCTGGTCAAAAAACACCCACTTAGAGAGAAAGACAGCATGTAAAGTTGCTATCCAATTATATGACTTTTTATGTTCCATTTGTAGTGATTGGTTAATCTGAAATATACCCTGGAGTTTGGTTTTGGTAAGATTTTTTTTTATCTTTTTGAAAGAAGTCTGTTATGCTCACCAAGGCTGCCTTTATTTGCTAAATACAAATAGAACAGTAGCATTTTGTGAAATATTAGTACAATTTAAAATAACTGTTTTCCATTTTAATATACGTTTAGAATGTAATTTAATCCTGTGATACAAAGCTGAATTTTCAGCATCATTACTCCAGTCTTCAGTGTCACATGATCCTTCAGAAATCATTCTAATATGCCAATCTGTTGCTCGAGAAACATTTCTTATTATCAAAACTGAACACAGCAGTGCTTTTTAATATGTTAGTGGAAACCATGATACAGTTTTTCAGGATTCTTTGATGATTACACGCATCCTTGATGATTAATTTCTTTATAAATAAAAATCTTACTGAGCCCAAACTTTTGAACAGCAGTATTATACCACAATATAGACCAACATAAAAAAAACAATTTCACTGGCTTAAATAATGAATATTTTGACTATTTAAATAATTTAATTATTTATGATAAAATAATGCTTGCTCAAGAATAGAGCTGCCTCTGCAAATTAATTTCTGCAAATATTCTTGTAAAGACATTTGTTTAACTCTGAGAAACAATTACTGTCTCAATAGTACTTGAGAGAGAGAGTGTGTGGGGGTGGCAGTTTCCATAGCTGGCTAATGAAGTGGCTATGCATGCATATGTAATAGACCACACACACACACACACACACACACCTTTGGAGCTGACAGGGGAATTGCTGCTGGAGGTGAATTCAGCAGAGCTGGGCCGGTGGCCTATAGAGGGGGGCACATATCACATATAAGCGCATAAAGAAATAAAGCGAGGCTGTCGAGGCAACATGTATTGATTTAGTTAATTCTCTTACCTGTGTTTCCATGGACACCGCTCCCAAAGCCAGCATCTGGGGAATGATGGTGCAAGTCTTCCTCGGAGACCAATCCTGCAAATAAGAGTGTCGCCCAACAATGAGGCACTGAATATATATCAGTATATACACAGCAGTCTTAGTTCATCCCTCTTTCAACATTTCATAAAGACATTTGATTAATTAGTACCACTAATTATTATTATCATTATCTTTATTTCACACAATTCAGTTTCCCTTTTAAAGATGCTCTCCTAAGGACAGTGTCATTATGGGACACGATGGGCCTTTGGCTACTGCGGTCTTCCTGTGTGCGTCTGTTCGAACATGACTGCTTGTTTACGCAGTGCAGTGGATATCTGAGAAAGCTTGAAGCACTTGAAAATAAACATTCATTTAGAACGAACGCTTTGTTATTATGCTGACAGGGACTTGATGAAATGAGCTTCGGGCTTTTTGGCTGGGAGGTGAGAGTCACTGAGAGGGTCAGTGGTGTTTAAAGCTGAATCCCTTAGTGTACATGGTGGTACATTACACATTATAAGTAGAAAGGTTGAGTGAGTAGGTAGGGCCATTAACTGTGAACACCCACCATAATTTAACCTTATGACTAGAAATCGGTTTAAAAACTTGGCTAGCGTGATGCCGCTTTAAGCTCTATCCATGGCCTGCTATTGATTACCAAAGGAAAATTATTTCCACTCATCCCTCAAATTGAAAAATGAATGATTTTTATAGTAATACAACTGCAACTCCCAAAGCAGACATCTAGCTAGAAAGATAGTCCCATTTCAAAAGCATGATTTACTGAAGACAGCTTTACGGCTCTTAAATAACAAACTTTTTTACTGAAGAATCCAGAGTTTGAAAACAAAATAATAAACTTCGAATTTTTTAAGCTTTTGTTGTATAATGTACATTTCTGTTCAAATTTGGGGCCAGTAAGTCTTTAAGAATTTAAAAGCTTTATTCAGCAGGGATGTATTCAAATGATTAAAAGTGACAGTGAAGGCATTAATAAACTAACAAAATACTATATTTCATACTACATTTTGAAGGATCATGTGACACTGAAGACTGGAGTCAGGGGCGTAGCCATCATTTCAGAAGTGAGGGGGACAGAATTGTTTATCCTGTCTCTTTGAATTTAAATATATATTTATTCACACCGGCTCTTGAAAACCTCTATGCGAACACACTTGCCCGAAAAAGTGCGGGGGACGAATTTACGTGATATTAAAAGTGGGGGGGACACGTCCCCCGCCTCAGCTTTGCCATCACAGGAATAAAATTGAATTTGAAAATATAATTAATTAGAAAAAAGTTATTTTAAATTGTAATAATATTTCCCAATCAATATGCTTTTGCTGAGCAAATATCAACTGATCAATATAATATAAATACATTTAAGAGACTTGTGTAAAAAAACATTGGCAAAATTCTTACCAACTGCAAACTATTGAACAGTAGCATATAACTGTATGCTGTATGTATATATGCTAAGTATATTAGTCTAAATGTGTTGTATATTTCAAAATTGATTGAAATCTTCCTTTTGAAATGGGACTATTTTCAGCTTACAGCAACAGAGTCAAAATGGGAAGTTTACCCATAAATGAATGTTCTATCAACCTTTTTTCTCCCTCACGTCATTCCAAATGACATTCTTTATTCTGCTGAACATGACAAAAATTTTATTGTGAAAAATGTTTCAGTGTTTTTTTGTCCATACAATCAACGTAAATGAGTCCAATGCTATTTTGGATCCCCACTGACTTTCATAGTATAGACAAAAACAAAGTCATACAGGTTTAGAACAACATAAAGGGTGAGAAAATTTGAATATTCATTTTTGGGTTAACTATCCCTTATAACCCAAAATATTCCTTTATTAGTGAAAACAAAGTCTGCTGCAATTTCAATACAATACAACACAAACCGATCAATCATAAAGTGCCTCTAAGGATGAGTAAATTTACTAGCGAACATGGTCTGTCATTTGAGGCTCAAGGCTGCTGACATGTAGTCTACTAAACGACATAATTAAGCGTTACCCTTTGGCCTGCGTCCCGGCCGCATGCTGGAGGACGACGTGTAGCCTGGTGCATTGTGGGAGTTGCGGCTCAGTGGAGTTGAACAGGTGGCTCCTGGCTCTCGGCCCCGCCACCGGATCAGTTCTTCGTACCCGTTCATGCTCTCACTACCGCCCCCTACTGAACGATAGCCCTCTCTGCCTCTGGACCCTCCACTGTCGTTCAACACTTCAAAAAAAAATCAAGAGAAAAGGTCCGTGTCTGTGAGTGCATACAGAGCATGTGCAGTGCAAGCGCTGCTGCTGGGCTCCAGTGATGCTGTGGGCAGCTGCGTAAGAGAAGGTGTTGGGTCAAAAGCACAAGCATGTGTTAGTAAAATGAATCAACTCCAAAAAACACTTAAGCAGGACACCGGTGACAGTTTTAGACAGTCAAAGGAACATTCCAGGTTCAATACAAGTCAAGCTGTATCAGCAGCATCTGTGACTCATACTCATGGTTTCCGTTATACTCCTACACTGGACATTTATGGGGCATGCAAAAATGTGAGATGCAAAGTTGTCAAAATCGTCTTATATTTAACATCCAAAAGTCACTGGACTTATAGGCTTTACATTGTCATGCAAGAGTTGAAAGATTGTACAACAACTTGAATGACAAGGTTGGCGAGTGATTCTATCATATCTTCTTAGGAATAGTTCACCCAAAAATGAAAATTTTATCATCATTTACTCACCCTTATGTTTTTCCAAACCTGTATGAATTTTGTTCTACTGAAAACAAAAGGTATTTTGAAGGGTGCTGGGTACTAAACAGTTTCTGGTCTCTACTGAATAGTATTTTTTTTCCCAATTATGGAAGCCAGTTACTACCAGTTTTGGTTACCAACATTCTTCAAAATATCTTCTTTTGTGTTCAAACCTCATACAACATTAGGGTGAGTAAATTATGACAGAATTTTCTCTTTTTTTTGCGTGATCTATCCGTTTAAGTCTTTTGGCAATACTTTCGACATACAGCCAGAAGTGCCCATATCAACATACATACGGGCGCAATCTCTTGCCCCACAGACACAGACATTACTGTAAACATGAACTTTGTTTGCTTTTACAAATTGAGTAACAAATAATATTCATTTTTTAATGAACTGACATCATGCCACAGATGCCATCGACAGAGTTTAACTTGTCTTGAACCTGAAACATTCCTTTAAGCTTGACTGCTGTGGACAAACTAAAACACCAGCTGGAACTCTGGTGCTCCACGAGATTCTCTTTATTAGAGTCATGCTGAAAACGATCCCTCACATGATTTTTAAAAGGAAAAGGTAGTTACTATATCTGCCTGAAAAATCATCAAGAGTAGTTCTACATAATTTTGGGGCTTTTAACGACTTTAAATGACATGAATATGAAGGGAAATGTTGCAAGCCAGACTCAAACATGCATTGTCTGTATTAACATCATGACTCGATGTACCAGAGTACATTTACATTGAGCAATAGCAGACCAGTTCTTCTTTTTTTGCTCAATGTATGAAAGTGCATGTGCATAATTTTTTGAGGTCTTACAATTGCTAGGACACATTTCTCAATACTTGGGTCACTTTTTCTAAACTTGACACAGTTCTCCACACCAACTTTCAGCTTGGCACAGCAGTTATTTACACATTCACTAAGCACTAAAACTACCAAAACACTTCTCTCAAATCATCTCATTCTTCCATAACTAGCAAATATAATTCAATATACATCACTGTTTTAGTACTGTAGAAATATAGCAAACTGCTGTCTTTTTCAGTTTTGCATTCTGTCGGGTTTTGAACTTAGGTTTAAAAAAAAATTTGTAAGCATGTGCAAAAATTGGTCTGTCTTCACTGTGTGAAGAGTTTTGTGAATGACCTACTGATGTGTCCTAGTGTATCCGTACCACATCTCAGTGTGTCAGAGTGCATGTGCTAAGAATTCATGTCTGACTGAATTCTCTTTTTCTTTTAATGACAGAAATGAGAAGGGGAAAAGTCACAAGATAAACTTAACATATGTGAGCATCATAACTCAATGTGTCAGAGAGCCTTCATAATTGTTGAGCCTTTTTCCACTTTTGATGACAAAAATGAGATGGGAAATGCCAGACGCAAACAAGCAATGTGTGTATGCGCCCCACATCTCAACGTGCTAACTGCTAGGCTTTTCTGCATCTTTTTTAAAACATATAATACAAAACTTAGATGGGGAGATACAAAAATAGTCCACGTACAAAAATTCAAGTTGTGAACATCCGTTTCACATCAAAAATAAGTTCACAGAATGTGTAGGCGTTGTGACGCACAAATCTTATCACACTTGTAACAATACCTTCAGAACTTTCTTAACTTAAAAATGATGCAATATCTTCATGCAAATCCAAATATTTTATTCTTATTAAAGCAGCTGGACAATTAAGATACCTCGTGCTGTCTTAAGAATGGTGATTATGGGACACATCCCCACCCCCAGGAATGGATTCATGTGCCCTACATAAAAAGGCTAAGGTATAAATCAATGCATCTCAGCCGAGTTTATCTCATTTGCAAATGAACCCCCTAAACATAAATTGGACAGTCGCATGCACATAACGCACAGTGGACGTACAGAGAGAATTGTTAAAGATGCAAAACACACATGGACACTGGTTGCTGGATGTAAGTAAAATATTGCAGAGCAAACCTTAAGCAATGCACGTTCACAAGCCACAGCATAAATCTATCTTTCAACTAGAGGTATCTGATGAAGTTGTCGCCTCCGTCTGCCTTCCTCCTTCAATTTCTCTCTGTATGCATGCACTTAATTGAATTACTATTGACTGCAGGCAGCAACTGTGGTCACCTCAGCCCACCTTATTCAGTGTGAGCAATATCACACACACATTTCTCATGGCAAGCGCAAAGCTGGCTGCATTTCGCTCTGTTTAATACACATTACTTACTGCAGGGTTGCATTCAGAGTCCCACAGCCCAGTCCCAGAGCCCCCCAGAGCATTTATATGAGTTGCAAGGTGTGTGTTGTGCGCATGTATGTGTGTTTCTATTTTGATTTAGCACTGTGAGCCTGTGGTGGTGAATCTATTTCTGAGTGTTTTTTCTTTAGCGTTTAGCTCAGAGTGTTCATTGGCTAGCTAGTAAGTGTAGCTTGATGTTTAAAAAAAAAAAAATACATAAAATAATGAATAATGGTATATGGGATGAGTAATGATGAGGTAAGCAGCTGTTATGGCTATTGTGATGATGATGGAAAGGATGAAGTGTTAGAAATGGCCGATATGCGGAAAGGGCTCGGCGGGGGAGCGGGGAACGATGTTGTCAGATGAGGACCAGAAGCGTAGGCGTCTGGTGATGGATCGTCGAGAGGGCGGCGGCGTCCCCTGAACGCGCATTTTCTCCTGGCTCTTGCTCCTGAGAAAGCGGAAACGCTTCGCTGCTGGTGGGGCTGGAGTGTGTGAGGGTTAATGTACAGACAGATACACAGACAAGGAGAGAGATGGGTCAGTGGAAGAGAAGAAAATTTGATGGTTCAGAGATTAAAAAATGGTTACATTTATGATTCATGAAGAATGAAGCCCCCGAAGTTCCCTTTGAAGACTATTTTGGCCATGCAATATGCCATGACACTTGGGAAAGTATTAGTGCTTGGAAAGCTGAGAAATGATAGACTGAAATTGGAAATTTACAATGGGATTAGTTCATTGAGTGGACGTCAGGAAGAAAAAGAGGTTGTAATTATAGTAACCCTGGAAAAAAGAGTTGCATGGCGCCCCCTACTGGAAAAGACAGATAGCTGAAGCACAATAAAGCTAGTATACACCAACTAAAACTTTTTTAGTGCAGACCTGAGGATGTTCAATTGGTGTGAAAGCTGTTTTCTGAACTCATTTGGGAGCCAAGACTCCAAAGTCACTTAAAAATGGGCGTCTATAATATGATTCACATGGACTCTAGTGCAATTCACAATCAGTACTACAGCAATTTGGCCTAATTTACCATCACTTTCCCTATTGTTGATGCCACTTAAATATTATAGTATAATTTCCAAGTCAAAAATAATGCAGTTGAGATTTAAAGGGATAGTTCACGCAAAAAGGCTGTCATCATTTACTTATCCTCATGCCATTCCAAACCTGTTTGACTTTCTTTCATCTGTGGAACATAAAAGAAGATATTTTGAAGAATGTTGGTAACCAAAAAGTTTTGGTACCACTGTCTTCCATTTTATAAGAGGGGAAAAAAAGACATTTCTTGAAATATCTTCTCTTATGTTCCACAGACAAGGAGAGTAAAATAACAGAATTGTCATTTTTTTTATTCAACTATTCCTTTAAATAATATTGGGATGGAATCAATCATTGTGTTACTTCATGTGAGGGCTCAGTTCAGCCCTGTGACAGCAGCACTCACCTCGGCCGTTGAGGGCGGGTGAAAGTGTTGGGGACTGTACATGATTCTCCTCTGCAGAGTGATTGTTCATGGAGTCCAGACTGAGACGTGACTGTCTGGGGGGCAGCGGTGGAGGGGGAAGGGGTGTTGCGCTCTCGGGACAGTCCATACATGTGGGGATCTCCGGCAGAGGGATGTCTGGAGCGCTTCGGATTCTCTCGCGTGGAGCGTCAGTTCGTTCTCGTTGACTATCTTTCTTAGGTTTGATGAATTTCGCTATTGCTTTGGCTCCAGCCCAATGCCGGCTCCTGTGTTAGAGAAAAAAATTTCACAAAATATTCTCTTTGAATTAAAAGTTCATAGTAAAAAAGTTAAACTTGACAAATAGGCCTAGAAGTACAGTCTATTCAGTCTTGATCAGTTTAGATTCCACAGATGGACTCACTTTTTAGGAGTCGGGTCGTAGAACTTATACTGGTCCATGATCTTCTCCTCTAATTTCTCCTTCTGTCGCCGTAAAGAATTCAGCTTATCACTGTAAAAGAAAACCATACAAATTAAAAGCATGGCATTAGGGCATTTTGACCACAAGTTTCTTGATTAGTTTCCCGACAGGTTTTCTTAGATACCCCCACACCTCAATCAAGTACTCCAGATAATAAATATATTAATTTGAAGTAGTTTTGAGACAGAATTAACCACAGATTTTTTTTTCCCCATTCTATGATATATATCTGAGTGAAACAGACAATCGAATAGGCTGGGGACTTGTTTCTATGTAGCAGTTGTTGACTGGATGAAGGCAGATATGATTGTGCCAATCGTAAGAACGGTCCAGTTATGACATTGATGAAACAGTATGAGGTCAAAAAAAAAAAAAGTAAAAAAGTATATGGTCAAAAATGTAGGAAAAATAAAATAAACAAACATACCTGCACATGTAATACTTACATGCATTTAGAAAATAGACCCAAAATTAAACTGAAATCTCAAAAGTATGACTTTCATCACAAAGAGCTATTTTAATCAACTAATATTTTCATTTGTAATTTCTGTTTTATAGCTTCAACAAAGCAAGATCATACATTTTACTAGGATCATATACCTAGTACCGGGGTTAGAAATCATTGATTAAAAATGATATGATGACACACTGCTCACATGTATTGTTTCTGTTCTTCATGGTAAAGTTCTTTGCTCTCCATGGTTCTCTCCAACAGGGTCTGATTTTGTTGGCTGAGCATCTGGATCTGACTGAGAAGATGATGGTTTTCCTCTTCCAAGTTTCCTTTCAAACGGTTTAGCAGCTAAATTAAGAGAAAGAAAGATATCTTAGCACTAGCTGCTAAAAATAATCAATTTCAAGGCCTGGGATCAATATCTAGTCTCGTCTGTGATGGTATAATACATCACAGGCATAATAGTCTTGGGTTCTTCCGAAGAAGCAGATTGTGTATCTAGTTTATAAGGTCTCTCTCACCTCACAGTGGTTGTCCAGTTTGGTCATTGAGATGTCCAGGCCCTGATGCTGCTCTTTCAGTTGGTCGTAACGCGCCTGCCAGCGATTCAGTTCCAGCTGGGACTCATTCAGAGAGGTTTTCAGTTCTTTGGTCTGCAGTTGCAGGCTGTCATACTCCTGCCTCAGCTGCATGTGCGGCTGTGTCAGTCTGGAGGTACATAATCAGAGGCTTAGATAGTATCATTTTATGTATTTAATATATTATAACATTTGACCTCAATTGTATGTGTTGCTTATTTTACCTAAATAATATGTTTAAAATACAAAGGGTACAACGGGGCTAAAGGCACACCTTAATTTGAGAGCTTTCTGACCCTGCATAGACAGCAACGCAACTACCACGTTCAAGGCCCAGAAATGTAGTTAGGACATCATTAAAATAGTTTTCTTTGCACATAAAAAGTATTCTCGTAGCTTAAATTACGGTTGAACCACTGATGTCACATGGACTATTTTAACTACGTCCTTACTACCTTTCTGAGCATTGAACGTGTCAGTTCCCTTGCTGTCTATAGAGGGTCGGAAAGCTCTCGGATTTCATCAAAAATATCTTAGTGTTCTGAATATGAACGAAGGTCTTACGGGTTTGGAACGACATGAGGGTGAGTAATTAATGACAGAATTTTTGGGTGAACTAACCCTTTAAGAAAAAGGTGCTTTTCACTACTCCCATAGATGCATAATTGTAGATTTTTATTTTTTTATTGAACATTGATGGAGCAACAGATTTTGTGTGAAAATAAACCATAAATGGGGTTTGTTTCACTTAAAAATATTACAAATGTATGAGGTGGCAAGGTGGGCCTTTTACACCACACAAGAGATAAAATTTATACAAATACTTCAGCTAATGTATTATGTTTTGTATAATACATGCTGAAAACAATCACTTTAGCAAAGTTTGTACTATTTTCTCTTTACTTTTATAAATAAAATAAAATATTTTTGTTCAATCAATATACTGTCATTATAATATGGTCATTTTGAAAATGACTAACAATCATTTAAATAAAACAGTAAAGATTCTAAAGGTGCTGAAGAAGATCTCAATTTAATATAGCTTCACAGTATTAATATACATCAGATATTTCATTTTATGATATGATATATATATATATATTTTTTTTTTTTTTCTTTTCTTTTTTTTTAAA
>NW_015664679.1:430013-431164 GCF_001515625.1 Sinocyclocheilus rhinocerous
TTTTCTTTTTTTTTAAACATGATGGTTTCATTATAAATATGATGATTATCTCAGAGGTGGACACCCAGCTTAATATATGATATTTACCATCTGAATTTAATTATGTCAGCCAGCTATTTATTATAACGCTAATCACTGTGCCTAAAGGTGAACGTTTTGCACCATCTAGTGGTTTAAAGGAGAAGAAAGTCAAACGCACCATTTACCTCAATGAGCCTTTAGCCACTGTTGTACCCTATAGTTTAAAAAATAATTGTGTATGTGCATATTATATTTTATAACAAATGAACAATGCCAATAATAACATAAAATTAACTGTGATGATGATATAGTAACTGAAATACTGTGCATCCACAAAATTTGTTACTACTGCTCTAGTGTTTTAGTCTATTCCAGCCAGCAGAGGGCAGTACATATTTAGCATAAATCCTTCACCTCAACCTCATGAACTTAAAACTGACTACGGAGTGTGTTTTGTTGATAAAAAGAGTCTCTAACCTGTCTACTTCTTCTCTCAAACTGCGGTTCTCCCCCAGGATAAGAGTGTTCTTGTGAATTTCCTCTCCCAGACTCTCTCTGTCCCTGTGTAGAGACGCCTCCAGTGTCTCCATAGCGTCCTTCTGCTTCAGGAGAACCGTGTATCTGTTCAACACAAACACACAAACCGTGATCCCAACTAAACTTTTCTCTAAAACACATTCAAGTCAAATGATTCAGGAGCATAAGGAAGCACATTCTGATTAAAACTCATGTAGAGCAGGATTTCCCCACTGATCTTCCAGGAAGTGAAGGAGGATGCTATATTTAATTTGATGTCATTGTCAATGAAAATGAGGCTGACCAAGCAAGCAGTACAGCCAACAAAATACTGAAAATGTCTTTCCAAATAATTTCTAGTGAAAAAAAACAAAAAACATTTTAACAACTAGACATGGCCTAGGACCTCAAGAAGACAGTATGACCAATGTATTGTACATCTATCCATCACAGCCTCATTTTCATTTCCATCAAATTAAAGATGGCATATATCTTGACCGACGTCCATTGGGGGTTTACATTCACAATTCCCTAGGAGGTTATGATGGAACTGACAGTGCCAAATTAAATAACTTATTAATAATAATATATATATATATATATATATATTTATT
>NW_015664679.1:431415-449309 GCF_001515625.1 Sinocyclocheilus rhinocerous
ATATATATATTTATTTTTAATTATAAGATTTTTTTTAATTACTGGAAATTATTAAAATAAATAAAATAAATTAAGTAAATTTTAAGAGCAATTCATTCAAATACATTAAACCAAACACTTTGATAATATAAAAAAAAAATACAATAAATTTGTTTTGACACTGACACACTAAAAAAAGACATTTTCCAAAATGCATTATTATTGTTATTATTATGATTATTATTATACTTTGTTTGACAATTTTAATGTGCATGTGTGACGGGTCAAGTTTTATTTATTTGTTTACTTTTGAACCAGAAGACTTTTTTCTATTTATTTCCCATCACTTCTCCAAATTCTATTTCTCCATGACAGTTTTAATTATTTGTGGAGATGTTACATTATTTATTGAAAGGTTAACATGACTTTAAGGGGTATTTCAAGTAAATAATTCAAGCCACAGGGATTTCAGCTGACAAAAAAAGCTTGGGAACCTGTTTCATATTCCAACACTCCTCCAAAAAACAGTTGTGTTGTAAATGGATGGTGGTAATTTACATAAATAAAGTAATTAGGAAATTGAGTGTGTGGGACATGTGGAGTGTTGGACATGGACGATGAGGCTGGCGGACATTACAGCTGATTGGGGCCCTGACAGCCATCTGCTGAACCCCTCAGCTGAGGCCCCCAGAGACACACTACTGCATTATTCATGAGGTAGAGAGATAAAAGAGCCAAGGGGAGACTACAAAACTACATTAAGCCAAACAGAACCATGTTTTTCCTGTCTCTAACAAAAAGACACAACTTTCCACATTGCACCATGGAAAAATTAGTGTGACAGGCACGCGTGAGAGGATTAGGGTGTATTGGAGCAGGTCGTGCTCATTAATGTCTAATGTGTGCGGATAAAAATAAGGGACATTTTCCACTGTGGCCCACCAGATTCCCAGTGGGGTTGTTTCTTTAGCAACACCACTGAAATCCAAACATTCAAAAACTACACTGCAGGACAAGTTGGCCCTTAATGCCTAAAAATGTTATGAAAAAAGATTTGCATATAGTTAAAAAATGTTGCTAGTCCGGAAGCATCTACTTACAGCAAAGACCATTTTTACATGAACTAAACACTGACTGTTTCTTGCTAGTAAAGTGATAGTTCACCCAAAAATGAACATTCTATTTTTATTTTTAGGTGAACTATCCCTTTAAATGCCCTCCATTTCTCAACGTCTCCGTCACTGTCAGCGGTCGAATGCATATTTAGAGGACTGACTGAGTTGGAAAGGAACTGACTTGCTCTCCAGTGCGCGGTGTTCTCGCTCCAGAGCTCTCTGGTTGCCCTTCAGTTCTGCGTGTCGGGTCATGAGCTGCTCATACTCAGTCGCTTGCCTTTCGTGCACGGCAAGCAGGCGCTCGTGGTCCTGCGTGACCCGGTCGCGGGCCGTACACGCCTCCTCGCACTGTTTCTGAAGAGACTCGGCCTCTGACTCCAGAGTTTGCAGCTGAGCCTGTAAAGCTCCGTACTGAGCCATGAGAGAGGAGCTCTGGGAGCTTAGTGTCGAATTTTCCACCTGAACACAAAATAAAAGTGAAAATTGGACATTTATTGATTCTGTTTTGTATATTTTAAGCTTTCATAATCTCACATCCTACATAAAAAAATAAAATTATGGTAAAAAGTTTTTTTAACTCTTCTTCTATTCTCCAATAAAATATATAAAATAAAATAACATCATTTAACTATATTCTATTCTATTCTATTATAAAATAAAATAAAATAAAATAGTAGTAGTAGTATATTTTTATTTAATGCCATGTCAGCATCTGAGGCTATTTTCATGGCAAAAAATAAATAAAAAAATACAAGTATAACAAATACAATAAAAAGCCAGCACACAAACAAAAACACAAGATTACACAAGATTTTTTACATTAACATATGATAAAAATTCTAAAACTTTTTCTGGCAAAATTATACTAAACTCTTCAAGTGACTTCACTTCATAAAAGAGTTTTCTACATACATTAAAAGCTGGACAGTCCACTAAAATATGTCTGACAGAAAGGGGAATCTTGCAAAACATGCATTGAGTAGGTCTTCACCTTTAAGCACAAATGCATGAGTCAGTCTTGTATGACCTATGCAACATCTGGTAAATACCACTTGATCGAATCTAGTTTTAAAAGAGATTAAAAATCTGTTTGAAATTTCCGGATGTATTTCATGTAATGAAATCTTTGTATTCCTTGTAGTAAAGAATTTCATAGGGGTTTGGAATGACGTGACACTTAGTATATAATAACACAATTTCATTTTTGGGCAAACAATCCCTTTAATCTTGAAAAGCAACTGCCTTTCTTGCTGTATGGGTCAGAGGTGAACAGTTGAACATGCGGTTCTCATTCTGGAATTGTCAATCCTCCTCAAAAGCATCACACCTGCCATTTATTTAGTCCTTAAGGTCACACAATTGCTTTCTCGTGTCACTAAAGACCCTTACACAACCAAAAAACAGAAGAGGCTTCCTCACCTGTTCTCTTGGGGTATTTGCTGGCCCTGCTAAGCAGTGGTCATGTCAATCATTTCTATGTGTCTGACAATGTCAGATATTTTTGGAGATCAAAAAGTACTGATCAGCTGTACAATCGCAAAATCTCAAGAGGCTCAATGGACCATGTGCAGGACAATTTCCAAATTTGTAAATGCCAAATTCAGATAATTACATCATGTCGTTACAGACCATTATTCACAATTAATGTCTTATCTTTGACTATGTACATTACCTATATTGTATCTATTTGTAATTTGTTTGTTAGAGGCAATGTTAATTTTCAAACGACTACTAGAAGTCATACGTATAGGGTCCACAGAAAAGTAAGACATGGTCAAAATACAATGTTTTTGTACCTGCAGTTTAGCAGTATCTTTATGAAGAGAGGTGTTATGCTCTTGTAAGGACGCTGCCTGTTTCTGCAGAGCTAGTGTTTGTGCGTTGAGCTGTGCATTCTGGGAACCTAACTGCTTCAGCTGCTCCTTCAGAAGATTTTTCTCTGTCTGCAGGGCAGCATTCTGGGGAGGTCACAGTTGGATAATGTTAATAGACAAACAAACTAGTGAGTATTCAAAGTCTTCAAGTTTAATTTAAAGCAAAATCCACGAGGCTGAAAGTAAATATGCCATCTTACATTCTTCTCAACATCGATTAGTCGGTCTTTCAGCTTGAGCAGTTCGGCTGTGGTCTCCCTATGTTCAGTCTCCCACTTCTCCTTATTAGGCCTCGATCTATCCTGCCCCAATGACTGCTGGGAGATCTCAGAGTGAGCCGCCTCTTCCTCTTGCCTTTGCTTGAGGGCCTCCAGGTTCTTTTTCACCTGGTGAGGACAGATCGGAACAAAATTGTGTCTGGCATTAGATGTAACAATTCAGTGACCTCCTTTCGCTTTCTCCCCAGCTTTCTTTGTTTTGACATGTACTTGCATGTTTGTAGTTTGAGAAAGCGTGAACATACAGTGGTGAGCTCAGTGCGAAGTTGCTGGTTTAAGCTGCTGCTCTCCTCCAGCCGAGATTCCAGGCTCTGGATCTTCTCCTCTCTCAGCTCCAGAGTCTTCTTAAGTGCAGACTCAATCTTTGTCTCCAGGATCTTATATTTACTGAAGGATGAGAAAGTGGAATGTCAGTATATTACAATGTTCAACCTGCGTGAGCATCAGAATCTGAAAAATCAAATACAAGAAGTCATCAATCATTACATCAGCCTTAGCAATAAACAGTTTTTTTTCATGACCCTTGTTTCAGATATATAACAAACTCTAAACAAAGAAGTTAAATGAAATAAACATACCATTATAAATTATTGTGTGAAAATGGGTAACATGAATTTTTACACATATTATGACTGTCCCTTAGTTGTGGCATAGTCCTCTAATTAAGCTTTTTCTATCAAGGTCCTTTCTAATTAAGCTGTAATCTTGTATAGATATGACAAACATGTAAAAATATTGAATTGTGTATCTTTAGGATACATTAAAACGCTAGCAATAAAACTAGGTTTAGTAAGACAAAGCAGGTCATTTAAAAAAAAAAAATTTAAATGTTATTTCCACCATAGAACAAATGCTGATTTGAGATCTGAGTGAATTTTTTTTTTTTTTTAAATAACGCAAAAGTGAATTTTCACTGTTGGATAATATCAGCAGACAAATAAACTAGTGAGTATTTAAAGTCTTTTAAGGAAGTTTAATTAAAAAATGGCTAAAAATGTCCATAGTATTATTTATATACTATTATAGTATTTATTATTAGTATTTTAATTTGGCTTTTAATTGTGTTTTCATTTTCAGTTTTACTAATTTTGTTATAAGATTTTGTCACTTTTATTACTTTTTGTTTTTTGTTGTCAGTCATTTTAGTACTTTAAGTTTTTTTAAAATCTAATATTTACATTTTATTTTATTTTCAACAAACCAATTATAATAGTTTTAGTTAACAATATCAACACTGCAATAGATAAAGGAACAATTTAATATCATTCATAATAGAAAAATGCATGCACACACAAACACACACAGACACTCTCTTGGATGGATTACTAAGCACAGTGGAATGTGACTGTTAGTAGTAAACGTCTTCGAACATTAAGTGATTAGCGACAGCTAGCATTTTATGACACTGTTAGCTGGTGAGAAATGTTTCAGCACACATTCAGTCACGTTTGTTTCTTTTGATCTAACTTTCAAATACTTGTCACTTGTCACACTCACCGCAATACAGGGTTAGAGGTGGGGCAGAGAGGGAGTGAGTCTACTTCCTTATAGAGAAAGATGAATACTTCACTACTGAACCCTCTACAGGGAACATTCCAGTGAAAACTAATCAAACTGGAGTCAGGCCTGTAATTACTTCATACTGTGGCCTCAACATGAAAGAAATGATTATAAACACACCACTACACACAGCAAACCTCCTTCTCACCACAATAATGTAAAGAGCTTAGAACACGGCAACACACTATAGTAAAGATAGCATGCACTTTGACTCCGATTATAAGGCAATGAACTTTACACTTTCTCACTTTTTGTTTACAGTGTACATTCAAAATGTAATGTGTTACTTTATCCTCACTTACAAAAAATAATCTTAATGTTATTCATGACATGTTAATCCCAACACTTTCCGCAAGAGGAAAACAGATAGAGTGGAGACAAGTGATGATGGTGTAATGTATTTGAGACAGAAACAAATACATCTACATCTTTAGCAACACCTCACCTGCTACACCTTTCAAAGGGCAGCATTCACATAAAACAAACAAGACACTTTATAGGATTTTATAACACTTTGTACTTACAGACTAGCAATGAACTCTAAACCTGATAAAAGATATGACTAATCATTTTCTTAATAATAAATCTCACTCACTTGTCTTCACAGCTGTGTTCTTCCTGTAGGAGTTTCTCTCGGTTCAAGCCGATCTTCTCCAGCTCGTGGCTCAGCTTCTCCAGTTCATTACACTGCTGCTGCACCCTCAGTTTCTCGTTCACCAGCTCCTGCTCAACAAAATTTGACCAAATGTTTAATCAAAATGTCATCATTTGATCTTCCAGTAAATAGACATAATTGGTCTTTGGTGACAAATGACAGACTTCTCCAATCATTTAGTCTACCTAAATCCTGCCCCCTATTTTAAAATCAACTGCAAGCTTGCATTCATCTGCCTCCATCAATCAAAACCACATTGATAATCTGTTTCACTCTGATTTACAACATAATACGGAAGAAATTATTTGTCATTAATGATACATTGTGACTTTAATATATCAGATAATCTGACCTTTTTATGAAAAGGCAAGGTTAGTTCAGATTGTAAAATGTGTGATGCAACTCTTCAAATAACAACATTTATGATATTAATTCTTAGGGCTGTCAAATAGATTAATCGCATCCAAAAAGTTTGTGTTTACATAATATGTGTGTGCTGTGTATATTTATATATGTATATATATATATATATATATACACACACACAGCACACACATGTATAATGTAAAAAACTAACTTTTATTTTGGATGGTGATTAATCGTGATTAATCAATTTGACAGCCCTACTTTTAAATACAAATACATTTTTTATATATATATTTTATAATAATTATTCATTTTTACTTGGTTACACCACTTGACATTTTAAAGTCATTTAATTTAAACTTTTCTTGAAAATAGTATTTTTTTTTCAAAACCATATGAACACAAAGAGAACTTGGTACACTTCAAATAAAATTTTTGAAAGATTTTGGTAACATTTTAGTATAGGGACCAATTCTCACTATTAACTAGTTGCTTATTAGCATGCCTATTATTAACATATTGGCTGTTTATTAGCACTTATACAGCACCTATTCTGCATGACCATATTCTACATCCCTAATCCTACCCAATACCTGAATTTAACAACTATCTTACTAACTATTAACAAGCAGCAAATTAGGAGATTATCGAGGCAGAAGTTGCAGTTAATGGTTTGTTAATAGCGAGAATTGGACCTTAAAATAAAATGTGACCAAGATTCCTTTTTTCCTTATGGACTATCTTATATGTGATTGACCCATTCTAAATGTGTCATACCTCTCTTAGTGTGGCCAGAGTCTTCTTATCAATGGTGGCCTGTTTTTGCAGGTCTTTGTTCTCTCTCTCCAGCTCTTTAAGTCTCCCTGCAGCCTCTTTAAGGCAGCCCAACTCTTTATTGAGAGCCGTGCTTTCTTTCTCCATGCTAGCCAGCCTGAGGCAGTTCTCTTCCAGCGCTGTCTCCTTCACCTCCAACTGCTGCCTCAACCTACGTGTCTCCTTCTCCAGCTGCTTCTTCTCCTTCTCCACCTGGCCCAATTCCTGCTCCATTCCTCTCTTCTCTTTCTCCACTGCTTCCGCCCATGACACCATCTGCCTCAACCCCTCCAACTCTCGCCGCAGATCTTTCATCTCTGCCTCATTCTGCTTCAGCTCGCCCTCTAGACCCTGAATCTTGGTGGCGCTGTTGTCCAGGGTCTGCTGGAGCCGTTGGTTTTCCTGGCTCAGACTGCTGTAGTTTTTCTCTAGTCTTTCGCTTCTCTTGGCCTGGGAGCGGAGCTCCTCCAGCGTGCGGCACATCTCCTCGTGTTCCCGCTCTAGTTCGGCATGTTCCTGCTGTAGTTGAGCAAGGCGAGCGGCAGCCGGCCGCAGGGTCTCCAAGGCACGTCGCTGCTCTAGGTTCTCCTCCTCAAGTTGCTGGTGATCCTTCTCCAGAACAGCCAAGCGCAGGCTGGTATTCTGCGCCGTGTCAGCCAGCTTCTTCAGCCGACGATTGTCTTGTTCCAGAGTAGCATTCTCACGCTCCAGGGCCTCGGCGCGTTCACTGCCAATCTTTAAGGAGGCAGCTTGCCTCTGTAGCTGTTCTCGGACTCGCTCCAGACGTGTTACCTCCCTTTCCAACTCCTCACAGTGCTCTCCTCGTTCACGGAGAGAGTCGAGCTCTTTAGTCACCTGTCGTTTCTCAGCCTCCAGACGAGCCAGTTTACTACCAGTTTCAGAGATGGTCTGGTGGAGAACACGGTTTTCTGTCTCCACCTCCCTCACACGCGCCTCGCTGTTCACCTGAGCACGTTTCCTGAGGGAGTTCATGGCCTGGGTCAGGTGCTCTTTCTCCTGCTCCAACTCTGAGATCTAATAGGCCACAGATACAAATAAACAACATTTATGAATGAATCTTAAGCCGTACGGCTGACTTATCTAATCTGCGGCCTGTTATGCATCAAACTAATATTGCTGTTGAGACAAAATGCAATGCCATCAAGTTAGCATTTTTAAACATTCGCTCACTAAAAAATAAATCATTTCTAATCAATGACTTAATAACCACAAACAACCTTATGTAAAGCACTTTGAATTACCATTGTGTATGAAATGTGCTATACAAATAAACTTGCCTTGCCTTGCCTTGCCTTGCCAATGAATAATTCATATAATGTTCTGATCATCATGGGCTTTCTTTCTTTAAATGTTCACCTGTCTGTCTTTATCTGCCTGGATTGTCTCTAGAGTTTTTTCCAGTCTTTGTTTGTCTTTTAGCAGCTCCTCTCCAAGGTTCTCCATGTCCTGAGTTGTCTGTTTCTCCTGTTCCAACTGGGACTGCAGACGCTCCAACTAAAACACACAACACAGAAGAGATCTCATCAGCATTCACTATTCTGGCTCTCAGTTAACATTTAAAGGAAATGCAGAAATTTGATGTACCTTCTTGCTGTGGCTCTGATTCTCTCTTTCCAGTTCCAGTGCGTGCAGGTGACCTTCTTCCATGGTAATGGAGGTCTCTCTCAACTCCTGGATGGTGCTCTGAAGACATTGGTTCTCCTTCTCCAGCTTCAACAGTCGGCTAGATGCGGTCTCGTTCAGCTCAAACACAAATGACTTACGGGCTGTAGTAGTGGATGACCAAAAAAACAATGTAGCTCTTTATTACATATTGACCAGACTAGATGAGGGGCATCAACCAAAGATTGTGCCCTTTTTACTAAAAGTACACCAGCTCCAAGATCTACCAATAATTTTTTATAATTGATAATAAATAATGGTATATTAAGTTAGATGTTAAATCCCTTGTTGTTACCCCCCTGTAAAGGTATTAAATTAGCCATTAGCAAACCTTTTGTACTCTTCAGATCTCAAAAACAGGTCATTTATATTATCAACTATATATTTAACTATAAATATTTATCAACTATAATCTTTATATTGTTTCTTAAAACTTAAATGTGTCTTGGTAGTGTGTGTACACAACCACCGTATAATGATAAAAATCCACACAGTGCTTTTATTTATTTATTTATTTTTTTAATCTCCACAAATCATAAGCACTTTTTCAGAGCAAGCGGTTCACAGATTCAGGGCAAAGTGACGTCAGTTTGCCCAGGCCCCTCCCATGACTGTTGACGGACACTGCCATTTTAGTATAGACACGCCCTGAGTGAGCTGTAAACAGTCCACCATTGTTTTGATGCTGGAGCAGATGTAGACAAGAATGTCTCCTAAGCGATTGAGGTGTTCTGTTGTTGATGTACTAATGAATATAGCAGTCGCCATTTACTACCGACATCTGAGCAGCTGAAGACACAGTGGATTACTTTTGTTTTTGAAGGGAATGCTTTCCCGATCTTCCTAAATGTGTTTATGTTTGCGCAATTCATTTTACACCAGACTACTTTGTAAATGAGGGTCAGTACAAAGCAGGTTTTGCTAAAAAGTTGTTCCTGCAAGATGGATCGGTACCAACTGTTCATGATCCAGCTTCACCACCAGAAGAAGTGAGTATACGTTTGTATTTATGAATATTTGCAAATCGCCTTTCCTAATAATGTGCTAGTTAGCAAGTTCCATGACAAACACGGCTAAAATTAACAGTCTCACACCGTGTCTACACCGGATGCGAGTGGCGCAGTGCAACAAAATACTGTAGAACTCATTATAATCAGTGATGCTGTCTACACTGGATGCGGCGCGACTGACAAATCCCCGACAGTAAACTGCTGCCTCATTCGATTCATGACATACTGACACAAAGTTCAAATGATTTGTAACGGTTGCTTTGTCGCGTCCACTACACTACATTAAGGTTGCCTTTGTAGAGGGTTTATAAAGGTGATTGTTAGTTACCAATAAGTCATTTACAAATGTATTTTAAAACTTTTGACCAGTTATAACTGCATGAATAAGAATGGTGACTTTAATGCAAGAATGGGAGAGAAGGGCGGGGTGAGCAGTAGCTCATTATCATTTAAAGGGACATGCACCGAAACGGGTCGCTGTGAACAGAGCAGTTTTTGACAAGGTAAAAAGGGTGTTGTTTTACACTACCACAGAAATTTTAACCAAAGTATGTTATGTTATAGACTTTTCATGAAAACCCTAAAGAATCATACCATCTTGTGGAAAATGGGCATTCGATGTCCCCTTTAAATATAGTAGACAACTTTTGAAGTGGATCAAAAAAGTTCATCAAAGTTGTCCTAAGACTAGAACGCATTTTGGTTTTAGGTTTTAGGACAACTTTGATGAAAGGTTTTGATCCACTTCAAATGTTGACTACTGTATTTTGCATATATTGTATTGTATTTGTGTAGTTAGTATTCATACTCATTTGAGATTTGAGCAGTCTGAGTGGCAAACATCCAGCAGGCAGGTGCTGAGTCACCTGTGCATTACCATCTAAACAATACGTATACACACCTAACGGCTTACAAACAGCCGGAGGGTAGAGATATTTCAGGAACCAGTTTTTTCAAGTCAACATTGACTTAGTGCTAATCAACTACAAAAATCTCCCATTTGTGCCTGCTTAATGTTTTTAGAAACTTCACGTTCAAAAGCAAGCAAATGAGCATTTGTTCACTTTGCATGAACAAAACGGCAAGTCGCTGTGAACAGAGCAGTTTTTGACAAGGTAAAAAGGGTGTTGTTTTACACTACCACAGAAATTTTAACCAAAGTATGTTATGTTATAGACTTTTCATGAAAACCCTAAAGAATCATACCATCTTGTGGAAAATGGGCATTCGATGTCCCCTTTAAATATAGTAGACAACTTTTGAAGTGGATCAAAAAAGTTCATCAAAGTTGTCCTAAGACTAGAACGCATTTTGGTTTTAGGTTTTAGGACAACTTTGATGAAAGGTTTTGATCCACTTCAAATGTTGACTACTGTATTTTGCATATATTGTATTGTATTTGTGTAGTTAGTATTCATACTCATTTGAGATTTGAGCAGTCTGAGTGGCAAACATCCAGCAGGCAGGTGCTGAGTCACCTGTGCATTACCATCTAAACAATACGTATACACACCTAACGGCTTACAAACAGCCGGAGGGTAGAGATATTTCAGGAACCAGTTTTTTCAAGTCAACATTGACTTAGTGCTAATCAACTACAAAAATCTCCCATTTGTGCCTGCTTAATGTTTTTAGAAACTTCACGTTCAAAAGCAAGCAAATGAGCATTTGTTCACTTTGCATGAACAAAACGGCAAGATTCTCTGTTGGTAATATATTTGCATTGGGATGGGTTCTTAAAGGTGCTGTATGTAGAATTGACACCGAGTGGTTTAACTAGGTATTGCAGTCCACATTCAAAATATTGGAGAGGGTTTTTTTTCACCCGGCCCCTCCTCCTCAGACTTGACACACGCAGGTTGCCAGATTGACGACACCAACAGGAACGAGCGCACTGAAATACGCTGTTTTCCGCCAACTGGCAACCCGGGGTGCCGAAATACAATTGGGTAAACTGGCAGTGGGCGGGTTTCACAAACCAAAACAGAGACTGACATGCCGGCCCGGAACGCACATTTTCAAAGGATAATAACTGACTGTAGCATTGTTTTTCAGATAAACAAGTATGTTAACTTAGCATGTTTCTTAAATATCTGCAAACATATTATGGTATTTTTATGCTTTAGTAGAGTCAAAAACTTACATACAGCACCTTTAAACAAGCAACAAACAGAAAATAGGCCATCAGCACATGACCCAAATTTCACTCTTTATGCTGTGTTTTCTAAACCAGTCTGTGTTGGGTTAGCATTAAAAACACAAATTCTAAGTTCAAGAGTAAAGAGACTGTCTCAGAAGGTTTTAAACTGAGCTTCTGTCTGAAAGCGCTGTGTTGTGGACTCACCCTCATTGACCTCATTGTTCTTGGCCAATTGCTCCAGTTCCCAGCCAAGGTGAGCCGACTCATTCATGCTTTGCTTCTGAGAGATCTCCAGCAACATGTTCTCCTCCAGCAACTCCTCTAGACGTTGCTTATCACTGTCCCTGTCCTAAACCACATACAAAACAGGAAAAATCATATACTTAGTGCTGGAAAAAGAGTACTCATTCAGAGATTCAATGTGATGTTTTCTCAAATGATTCAGCTTCAAAACAATTTTTTGAAAAAGTTTGGTAATGTTGGAAGTCAATGTGAACAGGCTTTTTTTTTAAACAAACTAAAATAAGTCAACAATATGACATTACATAATGCATGTTTCCACCCACAGTTGACGGAACAATGGCATTCCTGTGGTCAATTCCAAAGAACCCTAAAGTATCAATTATCAAAGCTACATACCACATACGTTGGAAATGAATCAACTAGGTCTACAGTACGTTTTAATGCCCCTATAGTACAAAACAATAAGATGTATCAAGGATTGTTTCGTAATCACATTGTGAATCAAAACCAATTTAAATGGTAAGGTGCATAAAGATTAACTTTCTCAACACAGATGCATATATACACACCTCCAAAATAATTTCCCTTAACACTTACAATTTCCATATCATGCAATTTGGAGCGCAGCTGGAGGTTCTCTTTCTCTAGTTCGTGTAGTTTGTCACAGCGCCCCCTGGCCCCAGCAAGCTGCTCCTCCAGCATTGACTTTGTCTCCAGCAGAGTCATATTGTCCTCTCTTAGCTCCTGTGCACAAAAGAGAGACGAGAGAGAAAAATGAAGAGATAGACAAAAAGAAAAGATCAAAAGGGATAGAGAGGATGATGACAGCAGACTGAGAGAGTCAGGGGGCTGTCAGTGACAGCTCAGGGCCTCAGCGGACACCTGAGGCTTTATATCTGAGAAATAAAAGCAGCAGGAGCCCTCAGCATGCATCAGTCACCTCATAAAGAAACCAACCCTTCTGATTTTTTCCAGGTAATGTCAAAGATGTCCGGCTCTGTTTTTTATACAATGCTTAAGTCATTAAAATGGAAATGTGGTATAGGTTGGTGAGTCGTTACCTCTATGCGTGTCTTGTAGAAATGGACATCATTTAGCTTCTCTTTGAAGCGAGACAGTTCGGTTTCCAGGCGATCCACTTTTCCAGCACGTTCCCTCAGAGCATCCACCTCATCACGGTACGCCCGCACCGAACGTGCCTCTGCCAGTAACTGCATGTTCTACTCACACACAAACACAACAGATGATAGATTTCTGAAGCTCAGTAAAGTGTTTCCCAGTTTGAGTCAACCATGTGAAGTTAGGGCTGGACGATATGGCCAAAATTGATATCACGATATATATCTTAAAGGTCCCATGGCATGAAAATTTCACTTTATGAGGTTTTTTAACATTAATATGAGTTCCCCTAGCCTGCCTATGGTCCCTCAGTGGCTAGAAATGGTGATAGGTGTAAACCGAGCCCTGGGTATCCTGCTTTGCCTTTGAGAAAATGAAAGCTCAGATGGCCCAATCTGGAATCTTCCCTTTATGTCGTCATAGGGGGAAAGGTTACCTCCCCTTTCTCTGCTTTGCCCACCCAGAGAATTTGGCCAGCCCATGAGAAAATGAGCTACTACCGTGCGAGGCGAGCGCAATATTTTTTTTCCTCGAGAGACATCATGGCTTGCAAATGAGCGAAGCATGGCAGTTGCCCCGCCTCTCTCCTCCTCATTAGCATTTAAAGCTACGTGTGAATGTAAGAAAACAGAGTCTTGATGTGATACCTCCTGCTTGAGTTTCTGCATCTCTGCATCCAGGCGCTCAATCTCGTTCTTGGCATCAATCAACTGCTCGGTCTTCTCCTCCCTGTAGAGAGCAAAGACTTACAACACTGATAGGCTGCACTAGTGGACGACCAATATTTCAGCGAATATTTTTAAATTATCACGTCAGCTGATAAGTGTTTTTTTTTTTTCAGTCAATAAGAGTCAGAAGTGGGAATTTTATTTTGACAGCGCTGAGGCTGTCAGTGAAGGTAGCCGTCCCAATGAAGTTTGAAACCTGAATAAAAACAAGGTAAAACAAAAAGTAGTAACTGTAGAGAACACACTTACAACTCTTGGCGGGAGCGCCGGAGTTTGGCCTTTGCGTCAGCCAGCTCCACAGCTAAATGCTGTCGATCTTCTTTAGACAGTAGGGTGACGGGGGATAGAGATGTGTGCTCAGGGCTGGGAAAGCCCAAGAGACTGGAAGGCTGCTGGGACTGAAGATAGTCCCTCTCCTGGGTCAGCTCTATGATCAGCTAATGACACAAAACAGACCGGTCAGCATCCAATCAGTGATGATCAATGGCTTGAGGAAGTTTAGTACTACTTCCTAACAAATAGATGATTGCTGTTGCTGATCGGCAAACCTCAGCAGACTCATCTCGCTCGTCTACGAGTTTGCGTAGGTGAAAGGCCATGGTCCGAGACAGAGGGTCCAACTGCTCAGCAGGAATCTCCCCGACCTCCATCCACTGCAGATCCAGAACATTCTCCTGGTTGTGAGTTACCTGCAATCATGAGGGATTTTGCACCTCAAATATGAGTTCTATATATATGATATACTTAAGAAGTTATTGGCTGAAATCAGGGAAGCTCACTTCTTGAATGTGCGTCACGATGGCGGCTTGTGTTTCAATGTCAAGCAGCTTGATCTTCTCAATCATTTCTTCTTTACGATCACACTGTTGGGAGAAATAAAGAGAATGAGGAAAAGTGGAAGGGATGGAAAGAGAAGGGGAAAGGGATGAGGAGAGGATAGAAAAGGGAAAAAGAAAGGGGAAGAGGATGAGAAACAGGATGGAGAAGTGAAGGGATGAGAGTGGGAAGAGGATGGGGAAAGAACCAGAAAAGGAAGAGGAAGTATGGAAAAGAGAAGAGGAAGGGGAAGGCACGGGAAAAGGAAGAGGAAATAATTGAATGCGAGGAGGAAGAAAGAAGGGAAAGGGAAAGAGGAAAAAGAAGAGGAAGGGAAAGTATGGAAAAAGGGAAAGTTGAAGGAACAGAAAAGCTAAGAGGAAGAGGAAGGAACCGGAAAAGGAAGAGGAAAGCATTGAAAAGGGAGGATGAAGAAAGAAGGGAATAAGGAGAAAGAGGAGGAAGGGAAAGAATGGAAAAGGGGAAAGCAGAGAGGAAGAGGAAGGGGAAGGAACAAGAAAAGGATGATGAAATAATTGAAAAGGGAGGATTAAGAAAGAAGGGAAAGAGGAGAAAGAAGGGGAAGGGAAAGTATGGAAAAAGGAAAAGTTGAAGGGACAAAAAAGCAAACAGGAAGAGGAAGGAAAATTGAAAGGGAAGAGAAAGAGATAAGAAAAGGAAAGGGAAAGGAAATGGGAGGAGAATACACAGGGGAAATGAAAAAGGGAAGAGGAAGGAACCGGAAAGGGAAGGAGGATGAAGATGAGGAAAAGAAAGATAAGGATGGGAAAGGAAAAGGTGAAAGAACAAAAAAGAAGGGGGAGAGGAAATGGGAAATTGTAAGGGAAGAGGAAAGGCAAAGATTAATTGTAAAAGGAAAGGGAAGAGGAGGAGGAAAAATAAGCAGTTACAGTTTAAGACTACCACAGATGTTGTACAATCCATATCACATAAAGAAATAACTATTTTGTGTTTTTATGAAATCAACATTGCCCATGAATTCATTAGTATGCCTTAATGGTGATTAGTCAAATAAACTGCTGGTACAGATGAAAGAGTGGGAATTAAGTCAGAGATTGAGCCTCTCTTTGAATAAAAGAATGCTGGAGATACTTTCAAACGGGATAAAGACTTGTGAAGAGTTGTGTGCCTCGTGACTGGAATACTGTGAGAGGAAGTTATGGTGCAGGATTAGACCAGCTCAAAGAGACGCTGAACAGAAAGCAAATCAACAGGCAAATGTTACACTGTGAAGTTTAAGGCTGTTTATTATCCATTCACAGAACAGGAAAAAACAGCTAGAGATGGGGCTAAAAGTGTAAAAGAAATAGGCCTGTGCAGAACAGACACGTGAGGAATAATCCTCGGGAAAAGGAGGAGACATAAAAAACATCTTAGCAAATCTAACCCAATAATCTGTGTTGACTTCTCTGAGACATATCTGGATGAATGCTTTATTTTGTAGCATAATGAGTGTGTGTTCATTTTTCTCTGGAAAAGCAGAGGCATGCCCAGGCATGGATATGATTTCCTGCACTGGTGTTAAAATGTGGGTTGGGGATCTCTGCTAGTTCAATCAGTTTACCTGAACAGCACAGCCCAGTATCAGCAACAGCAGTCTCTTCACCTCCTCCATGCTTTTACCTGAGGGAATGAAATGGTTAGAAATCACAAGAACTGAAAGTATGATACTATAAATGAAAGAAATAAACATTAATTTTAGCTAAAAAAGAGGAAGCTGATACAAAAACTTTAGCAGACACCACTAGTTAAGACAGACATAGTGATTTTTTTTAAATTAAATAATCTGTTATGGTCCCACATTCCTAAATGACAACCCTGTTTACATATTAATTTCAGTGTTGCTATTGTTAGCTAAAAATAAAACTGTTCATGTTAACGGGAATAAAGCAAATTAAATATATGTTTTTTTAAAAATCAAAAATTTACTTAAACTTAAATGAAAATTACAAATGTTGTCTGGGCAACTAAAATATTTACATTTATATTTTATAATAAAGGTGTAAGTACTAAAATGACTAAAACTAAAGCTGAAATAAAAATTTAAACAAAATATAAATATTTAAAAAACAAAAACTAATAAAAATGACAAAGGCCAATACCAAAATTACAAAAAATTTAAAACTTAATGAGAACACAAAATATAAAAATAAAAGCTAAATTAAAATATTAATAAATATTATGATAGTATATAAACAATACTAAAACAACACTGATTGGTTTATTATTGAAACTTAGAAACCAGTGACTGGTACTCAAAATGTGGGCATCAATCCAACCCTTAATGCTTAATGATAATTTTACAGTTGTAACGATAATCTTATTAGTTATGGTATTTTGGAGGAAACTATGTTTACCATGGTATAAGAGAATTGTATAAAATAAGTCTTTTTTTCAGTCAAACCTCACAGCTAAAGGGTCAATGCCATCACTGTTTAAATATCGCTCTAGCAGTTCGAATATTAACAAAATATTCAATTTCACCTGAGCCATACACCTTGAAGAGAGGATGTAAGAAAGATATTCTCTTCTTTCTTCAACCATTAAATTAAACAAACATTCACATGCAGTCAGTGTATTCTTTATTATTCATTACAAAGCACACCAACTCTTTCACAATTACACAAACCCTTTGAGATGAAGTTATTTTTAATTACTTTTTTGAAGCTTGTGTCTGTGTGTTGGTGAGTTTGTTTACGTCTGGCAGTCTTAGACTAATAAATACTCTGGAGAGAATGGATTGGGTGTGGGGTGCCGTCGCCATAGCGATCATTTGTTGCTCAAAGCCCCCCCACCCTACAGCGTATCCCCTTTACACACACAGCAGAGGAGGAGCCGTGGGGAAAACACTCTATTGTCCATTACAAGTAGGACTGCACGATATTGGAAAAAACTCACATTGTGATTTTTTATTTTTCTGCGATATATATTGCTATATGAAAAAAAAAATCACTACATGACTTGAATAGTTTATTTTGAAAAAAAAAAATGATTGGGGTGATTTTGTAGGCGAGTAAATCAGCATAGGAAATAAACAAATTACAAGCATAGATAAATATAACAGAACAAAGATACAAATGAAATAAGCAGTGCTTTATATTTTTCAGGTAAGTCTAACAGTATTCAGGTACAGAAATTGAATAATCAAATGTAAAATAAAACTGCATAGTCTTCACTGTATAAATTAAATCTAAATAAATCTGTGTTAAAGCTACAAAAGTGATTTTTCTTTGTTTTGTTGTTTGATTAACATTCATAACACAGAAAGCCTCAAGAACATTAAACTGCTGTAAACCAATATACTGTTACACACTCCATTTTCTTTCTCAATTGTTTCCCTTCACCTAAGCCATAAGCAACTGCGTTTACAAGGATACTTGCAGAGCACAGTATTTCAGGCACAAATAGACGCAGAAGTGAACAGAAGTCAGTGTTCACGTGCATCAGCGTGGCTCTCACTGGGTCTACACCGGACGCGAGCGGCGCAGCGCGAC
>NW_015664679.1:449441-469265 GCF_001515625.1 Sinocyclocheilus rhinocerous
CAACTGTGTTTACAAGGATACTTGCAGAGCACAGTATTTCAGGCACAAATAGACGCAGAAGTGAACAGAATTCAGTGTTCACGTGCATCTGCGTGGCTCTCACCGTGTCTACACCGGACGCGAGCGGCGCGGCGCGACAAAATACAATTAACCCATTATAATCAGTGATGCTGTCTACACTGGATGCGGCACGGCACGACAAATCCCCGACAGTAAACTGATGCAGCGTTCTCTTTATGACGTACTGACACAAAGTTCAAATGATTGTCCTGTCCGTACACCCCGTATCAGAAGGTGAGAGGGTGTTTATGAAGGCTGGAGTGTGTGTGTGTGTGTGTGAGGTGATGAATGAGGAGGTTTGTTCAGCAGGGCGTACGTTTTGCTTTGGGGCACAGTTAAACGTGGTAGTAGGTGATTTAGTGACTATAGTGAAGATACAGCAACTGATACAAATAGAAAGAAAATTAAAGTATGCTGAAAGTAGGGTGATTCTACAGAATGAGTGTTGTCATATACATGTGTGTAAAAAATGAGCAATGATAAGAAGCAATGAATAGCTGATGCTAACTTTTATTATACATTAATATAAACATTCTCGAAACAAAAACCCAGCAGGTTTATTTTTTTTCTCTTTCCACTTCTTTTTTCCAATTTCCTCTTGCACATTTTGATGAAAACAAATTATATGAAAGTAAAATTATTTATTTTCTTATGACATTCTGTCTCCAGGTTATTTAATCAACTCTGTTACTATCATATTTCCCCCTTTTAAAGCAGTGAACTATTTAATAAATAAAAAACATTTTTGTCATAAAGGCAAATATCATCACCTTTTCAACTAGCAAATACTTCAAGGCGTTAAAGTATCCCTTTTTTTGTTAGGTTTTTTAAGGGAATAATCTTAAAATGTCAACCCTGTTACCATGATTTTGTTAGTTAAGAATTGAAAACTGGATTTTGTAGAAGCACCAGCATTAAATTATTTTTCTAAAAAGAACCTTACATATTTTTTAATCTTATAGGCCTAATTTCCAATTAAACTATAATACCATCAACCCTGTTAGCTTTATGAAGGTATACAGTACATGTATCCTAACATGTATTCCAGTTTTATTTTTTTTATATATTTTTTTATTTTAACGAATACTTTAATTTAGCTTGAGATGGCAGAGTGCATTTTCTTAACACATTATATGTCTGATAGAATTTAAAAGTTCACTTAAAATTCACTGGAAAGACACCTGTTTTGTAGAATGATCTAGTGGCTTATTTACAGTGTATGAGCAATACCTGATAATGGGTCCTTGGCGATGGCCAGCACATTGGGCAGGTTCATGAGGATGAGCTGCTGAAGATGCTCCTGAGAGAAAACAGAAAACATGCTCACTGTAAACAGGTAGACCACTGTGAACAGGAAACTCCTACTTACAAACAGACAGGCAGGAAATCAAACTGGAAATGGAAAACATTAGCAGTCCCAGACAAGGCATGTCTTGGGTGGGGAACATCAAAATCTAGCATACGGGCAAAATATGAGCTAGGCAATATTAAAAAAAAAAAAGTTCCATTCAGAATTGAGGGCATAAATGTCTAGATATGTAGGACTGCATGTATGCCCATGTACAAATGGACTTGACTTCAGGCACAATGGCCTCCAGGGTAACTAAGCTCTGCAAAGTACACAAAGGACAAGACCAAACAGATCCAATTGACCAAACCCTTCATTCCAAAACACACTTAGATAAGAGCACTGAAATCAGTGACAGAATTACATACCTGATTTATTGTTTCTGTGCAACTGACAAGAAACTAGCCTATTTTTCAGAATCATTTCTGAAAGCTTTCCCACAGATCATGAGGGGAATCCATATATGTAAATCTTAAAATGTCAACCCTGTTACCATGATTTTGTTAGTTAAGAATTGAAAACTGGATTTTGTAGAAGCACCAGCATTAAATTATTTTTCTAAAAAGAACCTTACATATTTTTTAATCTTATAGGCCTAATTTCCAATTAAACTATAATACCATCAACCCTGTTAGCTTTATGAAGGTATACAGTACATGTATCCTAACATGTATTCCAGTTTTATTTTTTTTATATATTTTTTTATTTTAACGAATACTTTAATTTAGCTTGAGATGGCAGAGTGCATTTTCTTAACACATTATATGTCTGATAGAATTTAAAAGTTCACTTAAAATTCACTGGAAAGACACCTGTTTTGTAGAATGATCTAGTGGCTTATTTACAGTGTATGAGCAATACCTGATAATGGGTCCTTGGCGATGGCCAGCACATTGGGCAGGTTCATGAGGATGAGCTGCTGAAGATGCTCCTGAGAGAAAACAGAAAACATGCTCACTGTAAACAGGTAGACCACTGTGATGGCACCCTAAACATTTGATCTATGTAAAAAGACAACAGTGAGTGGCGAAGAAGGCATGGTTCAAGATGGCAGCCAGCCCGGGAGATGGACGGGTGTCAATATTTGGGGCGAGGACCTAAAACAGGGTCGCTGGTAACGTGGGAACAGGAAACTCCTACTTACAAACAGACAGGCAGGAAATCAAACTGGAAATGGAAAACATTAGCAGTCCCAGACAAGGCATGTCTTGGGTGGGGAACATCAAAATCTAGCATACGGGCAAAATATGAGCTAGGCAATATTAAAAAAAAAAAAGTTCCATTCAGAATTGAGGGCATAAATGTCTAGATATGTAGGACTGCATGTATGCCCATGTACAAATGGACTTGACTTCAGGCACAATGGCCTCCAGGGTAACTAAGCTCTGCAAAGTACACAAAGGACAAGACCAAACAGGTCCAATTGACCAAACCCTTCATTCCAAAACACACTTAGATAAGAGCACTGAAATCACTGACAGAATTACATACCTGATTTATTGTTTCTGTGCAACTGACAAGAAACTAGCCTATTTTTCAGAATCATTTCTGAAAGCTTTCCCACAGATCATGAGGGGAATCCATATATGTATGTAAGCTTTTTTTCACATAAAACATTACATTTTATTTTACACATTGCATTACTTGTATATTACATACATACATTTTCCTACTATTCCATAATGACTAAAAATAGTCCAAGTTTTAAAAACACATGTAGAGTCAATTTTTTTAATTTCCATTCCATTGTGGTTCTTCTGGCTGTTTTTGAACGAAAAAAATCATGCGTAAACCAGCCGGATTATACAGGCCTGATTAGACAGGCAGCCCACTAGCTATTCAATCTTCAAAATATGTAGTTCTGCACATCCCTAGCTTCAACAAACCGAAGCAATGCTGTAAGCAAATGGACACACACTCTCACCCAAACGCATGGCTACACAGTTAATGAGAAAGTGTGCTATCCCATTTGACATCATCAATCCCAGACCCCCTGCTGACAACTCCATCTCCTTCTCAGAGGAGTGACTCCCAGGGGAGGTCTTTGTGTGCAGAGACCAATGGAGACGCAACCCTCATCCATAATAGCGCCAGCCCAGCTGAGGCCAGACCCAGACCGCACTGCCTTTGTCAAAACAGAGGCCTGCGAACATTCCTTTCTTTACTGCTGTCTTCTCACACATGCTCATTCACAAACACTGAGAATACTTCAGAAGTACCAAACCCAAAATTCTCTTTTATGTTCTACTTTGTCCATAAGTATGTAGAGTGCTGCAGCCAAAGGACTTTCAATACATCAATTTGAATGTTTTCTAGTGATAAACAGGTTAATTGGCAGACAAACTCTTTGAATTGTTATGAGATACATGACATGAGAGCATATATCTTCTGATATTATGGACATCATAATAGGTACAAACCATTGTCATGCTTCATTTAAATATATGCAAGCAGAAATGGTATTTGTAAACTACGATGGAGGGATTTTCAGAGAATAATGACTTAAATTCAGAAAACTTTGAATAATCAGTGCACTGATATAAAATTTTGCCAATATAAATGATTCATTATTTTTATACATGATAACTGAACAATTAGTGCTGGGCGGTATACCGGTTCATACCGAATACCGGTGTTTATTTTTGTTATGATATGAATTTTTATAATACCGCAATACCGGTGTATGTCACTTAAACGACGTTCGGAACGCGACACTGTTTGAAAGGGGTGTTGTTTCACTGTTGCACTGTGGTGAGGGAACTAAGCGTATGCTGTATGTGTTACTAAGCGTGAAAGTTCCGAAACTGAAGCTGTAGAACTAATAGAACGTGATGACACAGAAGAACTCATCCACAATATCCACATTGACCGCCACAAATATCCACCGCCCCCTGCCATCAGCTCCCGCGTCTCACCACACGAGCGCGACTTTAGCACTAGATTTAGCAACTTTCAGACCCTTTTAGCGGCTTTTTTTCCATAGAATATTCATACTGACAAACCTAGCGCCTTTTTTGGATAAACCTTAGCTATGGTTCAGTTGGAACATTTTGCCAATGCTGTCCCGCGAACACGAGGTCTGACTTTCCCGGAGAAGTGTCACCTCTCTCGGCGTCTGTTCTGTGCAGTGAGCGGCAGAGAAGCAGCACATTCAGTTGGCCGCACCGCAGCCGACTCGTCAATAAATGAGTACAAAACAGCGTTTCCTAACACCTGTCGCTTACTGATTGTTTGGAATTATAAATATGAGCGTAGTTCGTCTGTTAATATCACATGCACTTTTTTGTTTGTTGTTTTTTTTAGTTTGTTACTCAGATGCAGGCAGTGCGCTGCATGAGACAAAAAAGTAATATAGCCAAAACAACCGCATAGCCGCTCTTTAGTGTAGATGCATGTTGATTTTAATCAGACGATGCCGCGATTATAAATGAGAGTGACTCCTGGTTAACATGTATTAAAAGGGGTCGTGTTACTGCCCAGCACTATGAACAATATTAAAATTCTGTAAAAGTTTGTTGTTTAAATAAATAAAAAAAATATGATCAGTTATTTAAATGTTACGGTCGTTGGCAATATTAAATTATTAGTGTTAATATGTCAATATTATATTAATATTAATATGAACTATTAACTTTTTGAGATTTAGATGATAGGTGATGGCAAAGGTAGTCTAAAAAAACACTAAAAATATGGACATGAGCATATACAATTAAATACATAATACTGGACAATAAATATATCCAACATCAAATACTGCTAAAATAAAATAAAAATTCCAATGTTGAACAAAAAACAATATTGTACCAAGGTGTGGTCATAGGTCGAAATTTTGGTGAAATTTCCCATTATCTACTTTCGGCAAAATTTTGTGGGCAAAATTTTTTTTTTGTATATTGTCACAGAAATCACTTTCAAACCAAGCAACTTTCTGTTCAAGACCACCTTTTACCCAGTGCAAAATCTTCATGTGGAAATCTATTGCCCTCACATGAAACTCCAGAACAAATTCCTGATTATCAAATCAACTTGAAAAGGATTGAAATGAATTTTGCCTGTGGAAATACACTGAACAACAGTAAAAGTGATGCACCTGTAGACATATGGACTATTTTTACAGTTTTGAAATTTGCTTTGTCCTTTAAAGAGTTCAAGAGCCATGGACACCATAGACTAGTGTTGTTTTTGGCGGCCTGTTTTAATTTTAGTTTTAGTCTAGTCTTTGTGTGAAACTAGACTAACATTGTTTGGAAATGAGCAGCATCAACATTCTGCTAAACTTCTCTTTTTAATGTATACAAAAGAAATAAAGTCATACGAGTTTGTAGTAATATTTGGGTAAGAGTTTTCCTTTTAGGTGAACTACTCTTCAGAAATTCACTCTATTCCAAGTCTATTATATTGCAATGCATTTATACATCAGCTACCCTACTCTTTGCATATCAACATGTAAAAAAAAACCTAATGTTTATTTCTTTTCACTAAACGCAAGACAAACCTTAAAATCCACTTGAGTAGTCTTGTCATTCCTGTATTTTCATGACCACTGATGCAAGACCACTTCTGAGATAACTATGCACAATGGAACAAGCAAAGCACTCTGAGAAGAAACCTAAGTGTTTCTGACTGACAGCCAGTCTGGTGTGTATAGTTAAATAAAGGAGCACATTTCAACCTGAGAGGGGGAAAAACTCTCTTTACGGTGTTTGATTCGACAGCTGCACCACGATGGGGTGTGTACAGTAGTGTCACGTTAAGCGTTCTCTCCATAAACACCTCATTCTTTAATTGCCAGTTAACCTGATAATTTCTGCGCTGCTAAATTCAAGCAGGCTAATTACTAGATTTGAGTCATATGCAAGACGAGGAGGCTTTCGTGCCAGCGTTAGAATCTGGTTTCAACTAACAGCTGAGGATGGAAAAAACGATGAAGGATCAGCTAACGCTTCTTGTCTGACAGAGACGGGCTTAGGGAACTTAAGGTGCCTACACCATTTCAGATACATTACGACTGTAGAAACTACTGCAAATACACACAACAAAACAGGGAAGAACTGTTGTGGGAAATGTAATGTCACCACAAAGATAACTTTTCATCATAGCAGATAATAACAAGACAACACCGGCCTGGGCCTGCAATTGCATCATTACTGAAAACTACCTGCCTGAAGTAAATTATTGATGGGCATGTATCATCCATATCACAATGCCAACTAGGCGTTTGTTAAAAGACTCACATATTCTCTCGAAAGGCTGAAACGACTATTAATGGAACACAAAAATTGGAGGAAACTCAAAGCAAAAAGAGCCAATTTTGATTTCACAATATGGAAATATGGGAATGTTGGTTTTGCCGGCCTCCTAAACCTCACTCAGTATTCAAGCGGCATTTTCCTCTGTAAAATCAGGACAACAAAGATAACCTCAGCACCTTCATGCTTTATTACGCAACAGGAACATCCACAAAAATGGTGGTTTGGCATATGTCTCATGAAGTCATTGTGCAACTGGTCAGAATAGTCGGAAAGTTTCATAGAAACTTTCCTGAGGTCATTTCCTCTGTTGCTGTGTGGAACAATGCCTGAACGGTAAAGTAGGACAGGAGATCTTTGGCTCTGGGGCTGTTTTCACTGAGGTACACACTGGTATCTACCCAACCCCTGCTGGGTTCAGCATTACAGGCCAGTGCGGTCAACACACGATCATTATCTATATACTGGGAGCACGAGTCGGCATTCAGAATGTTTTTGACACAAATCAGTCTAAACAACATGAAAACAAAATGAACCTCGTTTACTTTCTTAATAAATGTTCTTGCTCTTATTGTCCATGTTTCATCAGTGCATGTTATTTTACAAAAAAATAAATATAGGCTAGGCCTACGTTCTACGTCATCTGCTGGATGCCACTCTCTCATGAACGTGCATTCAACAGTTAGCTAGAGATTATGGTTTATAAAGTTTTAAATATGGATATTTTCTTGCACAAATGCATCGACTCACTTCAGAAGGTCTTTATAAACCCTCAGAGCCATGTGGAGTACTTTTATGATGGATGGATGCATTTTTAAGTGCTTCAAAATCTCAACCCCCATTCACTGACATTATAAAGACTGGAAGAGCCAGAACATTTTTTAATGTAACTCCGATTGTATTCGTCTGAAAGAAGAAAGTCATATACGTACAACTAGGATGGCTTGAGGGTACGTAAATCATGGGGCAATTTTCATTTTTGGGTGAACTATCCCTTTAAGTTACGTTATGCGTACACTACTGTACACAGGTTTGGAGTCAGTACGATTTTTTAAGAAACTGATCATTTTATTCAGCAAAAATGCATTAAATTGATCAAAAATGGCAGTCAAAACTTTTACAAAAAAAAATCTATTTAAAATAAATGCTGCTCTTTTTAACTTTCTATTCTATTATACTCTATTCTATTCTGTGATGAGACATGTTTTTTAAGCATCAGCATAATAGAATGATTTCTGGAGGATCATGTGACACTGAAGGCTGGTGTTATGATGCTGAAAATTGAGATTTATTAACATAGAAAACAGGCCTAATTTAAATAATAATATCACAGTATTAGAATTTCCCTTGTATTTTTTGTTAAAATAAAAGTTGGCTCGCTGAGCATATGGGAAGAAAAAAAAACTTCTGAACGGTTTTGTGTATTTTAGAGCAATTATCAAAAGTATTTGACGTTTAGTGCAATTCTTAAAGGACTCGGCCCATGAAATCTGGGACTGTATTGATGAATAAACAAAGATAAAGAGAGCTCTTCATCCGAGATGAAAGGATGGAGGGAGAAAAGGGCTGTGGGGGGAGAGACAGCAAAGGGACTGCTCTCCAGTAGTAATAATCAATAGCACAGCAGTGATGGAGCTCTGGCATCGACACACTACTGCCAATCACGCTTCTCCTACTGACTTCTGTGGAGCAGCAAAGCTTAGTGCCTCAAAGAACATCAAGCTTCATTAACAGATTCTCATCTGCCGAATTAGACAATATCAGAAACCAAAATGGTCTCAGACTGTGAGGATGTTATTTTGGATTAGAAATTCAAGTAAATATTTGGATCGATGGTATAAATTCAGAGCAAAATGACTGTTCGTGTTTATCACAATACAAACATGACTAGAATAGGCCAAGCTCAGATGAATAGAAGTGAGTAACAGTATTCAGTGCCATTGTGTTCCATTCTGAGACTGCAGCCAGCACAGATACAGGAATGAGGAAACACAAGAGTGCTTCACACGAGAAACCGGAGAATCTTAGAGACGGTCCCTGCTACTGGACAATAAACAAACTTACACAGAAGGCTTATTTCACTAAACCCATAAACTTGTTTTCAGAATTAAAATCTGTTTTTATTTATTTAAAAAATCTGAACAAATCCTGCATTTTGCAGCATAACAGTGCAACCATTCAATAATAACTGCAAAGCTATTACACTCAGTTTAACACTAGAACCGCCAGAGGTCGCTGTATACCTAAAAGCACCAGCGGGTAAATTTTACCCACGCACATGACAACTGTATTTATATGGCTAAAGAACATATTATTTCACTGTATTATGCCACTGTCTTCACAAAGAAGTGTCTAGAGTCATGCAATGATTATGTCTAGTCATCAACTATATTTTTATCCTGTTGTTTTATGTTAAACAAACTTACACAGAAGGCTTATTTCACTAAACCCATAAACTTGTTTTCAGAATTAAAATCTGTTTTTATTTATTTTAAAAATCTGAACAAATCCTGCATTTTGCAGCATAACAGTGCAACCATTCAATAATAACTGCAAAGCTATTACACTCAGTTAAGGATGATGCGATGACAAATTCAAGCGCACAGCTTCACGTAAATATTTATTCATTTGTTTAGTTATATCATTTATAATTTGAATAAGAGAACAACACCATTAAACTTTGGGTAATCAAAAAATGGTTTTATTTGTTTCTAATACCTACCTTCCATAAATCGCCTTTTTTTTGTCATTTTGACTATTTATGAAGCTGATAACCGCTAAATCAGTAAATGAAAGGCGTTGCCTAGAAATGTACAATGTTAAAACATAAGCAGCAAGAAAATGACAGCGTGAAAATACATGAATTATATAGGTGGGTAAATTTGACCCGCTGGCGCTTATAGGTATAAATGCCCCGTTTTTTGATCTGGTTTTATCTAAATTTTTAACAACATTGGATTGTAAATAGGGCTGCACGATAAATCGCATGCGATATTTAACGCATTTTGTCAGAAAGCCGGTTCTGTAATCAGCAGTAAATCTCCATCAAGTGCTGCTTTCACATTGAGCAGCATTAACTACACAGAGCCGTTGTTCACTGACGAGCAGTGCAAAAAATCGCGCGAATATGAACGTGGTTTTGCGCTGCTCGTCTGTGAACAACGGCTCTGTGTAGTTAATGCTGCTCAATGTGAAAGCCCGCAGGTGATGGAGATTTACCGCTGATTACAGAAGCGGCTTTACTGATAAGATGCGCGTTAAATATCGCATGCGATTTATCGTGCAGTAATTTTAGTAAAAGTCAATGACTGGGATACTTGAATGTTTTATTTTAAATCTGTTATGTACATTTGAAAAACAGCCACGGGTAAAATTTACCCCGTGGCGGTTCTAGTGTTAAGGAACCCCAGTAGAGTGCTTTAGAATGGCTTTCATATTTTTTAAATTAAAAGAAATTTACATTGAGAGTTTTATTTTTACATTTTATTTGTGTGTTATTTTATATGAAAACTAGTGGTAGCAATAAACACGATATTTAAAAAAAAATTATTGATATTGTTTTTATACATGTGATAATACTGTAAATAATCTGTTATATTTGACTGATAACTCTTTTTTTTTCATTTCTATAGGTAGTGATAATATCACAATTGTGAATTCTTTTGGCCACAATAATCATGTAGTGAAAAATCACATCTTTGAAAAAGGTACAATTATAACTACAAACACAGTATATTCAGAAAATATTATTACAAATTTGTGTTATTGGTATTGAAAGTGTATCTTAAAATGCATGAAACTGTTCTTTTAAAAAAAAACTTTAAAACTCACTAATTATGTTTAATAAATTAATCATCATTACGTTTTCAGTGTATGTGAATATTGTAGAACATTTCGTTTTGAGAAATGTGTTTTCAGTAAATGTGTCTTTGCAACTGGGAAAAGTGAAAGTTTAATTTTCTAATCTTACACTGGAGACAAGTGAGGCAAACGCATAGGCTAGTAATAATTGCCACAAGTAAGCTATTCTGTCCCAAAAAGGGGCTGATCAATGGTCATGGTGGTCCTCTTCAGATGAGATCTTCTATGTTACAGTGACCCATATCGCAGTTGTGCCTGAGGGTTCTTCACTGAATATGCAATGGAGAAACCCACAAATTAGCAATATCTAATTCACCAGACCAGGTCATGCCACATGTTCACCCAGGGCTGTGGTGAACATGCTCATATAGAAAGTGTCTATGTCTATTTATGCCTGTTTGTGTTATTGAAAGTGAAGGTCAATTTCACCAAAATTGTGGCCCCATTTCTGTCTCTACTCAGTGTTCTATATTCACTCTAGTGTGGAGTAAACCACACGCTGACCACAGTTTTGTACATGAACACACACTCACATGTTGTTAGTGTGTGTTCATGTGAGTGTGTGTTCATGTACACACACTCACATGTTGTTAGCCAGATTTAAAATAAGCCCAATCCACAGAGTCCCTGTCCAAACACAGCAGGCAATATTAGAACCTAAACAGCTCTTTATATGGTCAGAATGCAATGTTTTCAAAAGCTCCAAAAATACTATGTACAGACATAAATATATTGATGTAAAATTGTTTTAAAACTAAGCAGCAACTACACCATATGAGATAGGATGCACAATTTGGTATCATATTGGTTATGAGCTAATATTAGAGATTTTTGTCAACAGATACGTCACCAGAAAGAAGTCTGGCATATTTACCAGAAGATCATTTTATTACCAGGTCAAAAAATTAATCATATACATGGATGAATCATTCACAATTAGATGTATGACAAACTATGACAAAATCGTGCCAACTTTTATCATTAAAAACACTAATCATTTGATCATGTAAATATAATCTTCAGAAAATGTTAAATTTAATATCCATATTTTTATTCAGTATATGCCAACTTGAACCATTAAAAATAACTAATTTTTAGTTTGCAGAGTTTCATTTTTAATTTAACACTGACCAATAACCAGTAATTTGTGTATCCCTCTGAAGGACATTTCAATGAAATTCTGTTGTTCTTCATGTTTAGAACTGAACCTTTAGTTCTTTTCCACGCAACACATAATATGGCAGTTCCAGTCACATTGTTTCTGATGTAGGATGTGCAATCTGAGTCCCTGTTCAACCTTCTATTGGAAGAATGTGGGGAGTCATAAAAGCTGGAAACCACATAAAGACCAAGACATCAACTAGTGTCCAAACAGCGGAGCATTAATATCAGCAGCTAACAAGTGAGCAAGAGTCCAGGTGAGCACTGCTGCCATGTGACACATCAGTCAGAGGCCATGTCGCCACTTCCTGTTATCAAAAATCGTACAGCCTTTGGGATACCTCCACAAAGCACTGTAAGATCACAAAGGACAGCAAAGCATAATGCACACATGGTGTATTCAGGTAGGTAACTTTTTAAAACCCAAGAAAACAGAATTTCAGAATAAAACCCTTAAATCCTTGTACAAAACATAAGTGGCTTAGAAATGGAAACCTAATTCCTACAGGCTCTGTATGTGTGGACACACCAGCTTTCACTTCTTATTGACTCGGAGGGCAACAGCAGGGACAGAAGGGAGAGAGAGGGGCATTCCAGACTCCCTGGCAACTCTAATTGACCTAGAGTGCCACACCACCTCCCTCTTTCCCCCAATTCTCCATTAAATAAAAGCGGCCTAGTGGAACCTCCCCCCACTTCTGTCCCATTCCAGAGAGGTAGAGTGACCACCACAGCAGCTGGACCAAATCAGTGTAGATGTTCAGATGCTGGGATCTCTGTCTCCAAGCAGCCTAGACTAACAATACACCCCAGCGGAGGAAAAATTGACTTCTTGGCTTGACCAAGGGGGGGGGGGGGCAATCAAGAGCTTGTAACACTCCAAAGAGAAAGGAAAAATTGAAATCGCATCATATGACCCCTTTAAAGACAGCTTGATCTTTGACCAGAGGCCCACAGAGGCCATGTTTGCTACATGTGTCACATTTGGAAGCAACAGATGTCCATCAAAGACACGTGGAAGGCTAGAACTGCTCCATATGGCAGCTAATAAATAGAGAAACCTTCAGTCTGGAGTTATCTGGAGCAAAAACAAGGACCAACAATAGAGACACAGAAACAAAGATCTGCCTTAAAACAATACAGGCTCAGCCATGACCTCATTTATGCAAAAAACATCATATAAAATGAGCACTATGTCTATAAACAAAAACAGGATGATGACGCATAAATGTATAACGGCAACAAAAAAGTAGGGTTCAAAACTTAGGGTTGTTGACTTGTCAGAATGATTAACTTTTTGTTTACTGTTGATGAGGAATATCCAGAAGAAAATACTACTTATTTAGCCAGTTTGTCACATGCCTTAATTTTGTTGCACTAGCACTAAAAATGCAAGTGAAAAAGACTTTAACTCATCATATCATAATTACAACTTCCAAGTAGGACATTTCCAGAAAGACTTCAAGGCATAATCATGACTATTTGCCTGAGTTACCTCATTCAGATTTTACATTACAGTCTTTCCTAAACCTAGTCTCCATATTTTTGCACAGTGAGTGAACTTATGATCTCACTAAACACGTGAAAACATGCTGTGCCAAAGTCTGCTGTAGCAAATTTTCCTCTCTACTAGCTTGGAAATCTTTGGGCAAGTAATTGAACAAGTGACTTGTCACTTTTTGTGTACTTTGTATCTTGTAACTGTTCAGTGCTGGCAGAGACAAGAAAGAGAGGAAGAGAATATGGGATTTGAGAGGGTATGAGTATAAAAGAATGAGAAAAAGAAAAGAAGCCAGCTTTAAAGCAGTCCAGGAGGCTTTCTTTTTGGGTTTCCCACAGCAGCCAGTCTCTGGAGGGGGTTTCCTGTGTTCAGTGACAAACACACATAAAGGTAATGAACAAGAGAGAGTGTATGTTCATGTGTGTCTGAGAGAAATACTGAAGTGACGCATATCATGCAGAAATTAAACAGTGTAAGTCAAAGATGCCTCTAGGGCTGCTCACGCATATGGCAAAAGGGAAACTGTACACCTCTGGGAACGGCCATGTCATCTCCACTGTACGCAAGCAAACAGTAGAACAAAGAGCTATCAGGCTAACTCAAAGAGACACCTCCCTTCTTTCAGAGCCACAGTGAAACCTGTAAAAACCCGCCAAGCGTCTGAGGAACGCCAATTCAACACACGACTGTCCTCGTTTACAGGCCTTGCGTGAGGGTTATTCACAAATTCTACGAATGAGTCTTAACCACATCCTTTTATACAGCTATGGCAGCGAACTGAATCAAACCGTGAAGATTGTACATGCAGTAATAGTGAAGAGAGGGTTTTGCTTTTACAATATTGCATGTGGAACTGAGGAACGCAACCACTTACAGACCAGCGGGGAATGCTCAGACTGTTAGTCTGGCTGAAAAGAGCGGGTGAAGGGGGCAGCCCTCAAACCCAATTCAGAAACAAAAACAGTTGGCACGTCATTGTCTAAGACAAACTTTTAGCCAGAGCTGTGTGAAACATTTTCAAATGAACCAATTAGATCCAAATTCTAAAACAAAACAGCTTTAGCTGGATGTTCTAACATGATGTTATGCATTTTTGCGGTCCACTGCGGTTCATTAGGCACAGGCCCTGGGCAGATCAGGGGCCCGGCAAGGCCACATATCTCATGTTCCAGCTCTGAGAAGAGTCGGCTTACAGGAGCTCATGCTCACAACGACTTGCTTTCCAGACAATAGGCAGGGAGGAACCAAAGTACCACCCCTCCCCTCCCCCAGAGGTCCATTGTTCCCACTGTCTATAGCCCTGATCTCTGTGGTGGGATGCTTTCTGGTTAGCAAACAGTAGTGTTATGCGATATTGAAGAAAAATGCGATATGCGATAACTCATTAAATAATGCAATATTCGGTAAGATAATGCTTAAAGTGCCACGTGTTCAGATGAAACAGTTTTACTCATATTTAGGTAAGAGCAGTGAGTGATTTTCTCTTTGTCTTTTGTTCATGGCCCCAAATATTGCAAGGCGTAGCGATATGCATATTGCGATATGTACATTTGCGATATTTCGATATATTGCACAGCCCTAGCAAACACGGAGTCATTTTAGAGCTAATCTAATTGGGGAGAGCAGAAAGTGTGACACTGGGACTGTGAACCCCAACCTACAGTCCGAACAGATTATTATACATTCTCAATTCCTTGATAAAACTAGGGCAAATCAGGTCAGTGTAGATTAAATAACCTAGTGTTAGGGTTTAGGCTTAAACCTAAATCTAGGCTAAGATGGGAGAATGTATCATATTGGCATTTGGCACTGGAGATCTGGAATCTGGAATCTCTTTCATTACCAAACGCGAGACAGACATTCGCCTCTTGTGCAAATATTTACAGAGTTTAGATCACAAGTCATTAGAAACCTTCCAGTGCCTATCATTGATCTGTGGGATCCAGACTTAAGAGGATGTTGTTTTTGATCTACCCAGGCTGCAGTAGTCCATGTGCCAGAAACAGAGTGATCACATGTCCAAAGACAACCATTCCCACAATCTTGACAAATCTGGTTTAAAATACTGCTTCTCAGATAAATATGAGTGACGCCAACTTGTGCAAAACTTGGCTCCACAATGCCTGGGTGTGTTGGGTGGTTGCCAGGGTCAAGATGTTCTGACACCCCTTTTCCACAAAAATGGTACTGGTACCAGCTCCTGGTTGGGGTGATTTGGAAGTGAACCTGCATTTCCACTGACTTGAGAAGCAACCAATGCTTTGTACTTCATGTGACTACATAAACAGTCTAGAAGATTTTTCAATTTGAAATATTCTTGCTGGTATTCATATTGCTTGGGAAACTTTCCAATCTCTATTCTCCAATGTAATTGGTTCCTGGTTCTGACATGGCTCAGTTTTCATTTAATGGAAGTCTAAGAGATTTGGTTGCAAATCTTATTGTTCACCAGGCAAAAAATTTAAATCTTAAGGCGAAGCAAAGTAAGCACACCTCTCCTTAATAAGCCTCATGATTTCAGCAATCATTCATGTTTCTAGCATAAACAGGGTGGAACAAAAATGCACCAAAGTTTAATACTTGCGGGTGATGAAATAGTACAAGCAGTAGTAATAGCAAGACTTGCCTTAGCAAACACCACTAATTAATCACTAAAATCATATGCATATTCTTTATCACACTCACTTCCTGTGCTGCTGCCGCATGAACATGCTCAGACAACGCGTGTTATTTTACCCTTCATGTCAACAAGCATTTTCCAGTTTATACATCTTTTTTAGAAATGTATGACATTTTTCGACTTTTAGAAATGTATGTCATTGTTTACATGAGCATAAAAGACCAGTCTACAGCCGCCCACTTATCTCACTGGCCTTCTGGGCCATTTCTGTACACAGTGGCTGGGACCACTGTTGACACTCAGACACAATGTAGTTTATAGCTGAGAGAGAAAACACTTTGCAAAAAGAGATAATGTCAGTTCATCTCAGATTTCTGTGTTGATCGCAAATAGAAAGCTCCAGTTATTTCTGCAAATCAATCCAAACTGATGGAATGAGGAAGACAACAAATTGATTAGTTCTATTCATGAATGGTATATTGTCACTAATATTGATTATGCAACAGTACAGATATTTGCCATTGATTATTGGTATTCAATAGTGTGGTTGGTGTTAGTATCAAGTGTTGGTATCTATCTCACTGATGGTTTTTGAAAATGATTTTAACAATGGTGTCCACAGGTCACATTTGAAAAAAATGTAGCAGAAGTCAATCCCAACCATGTAAACTGGTGCAGCAGAAGTATTTGCGAAATGTTTTTGGAAGTAGGCTAACCATTACTTTTCAACTCCATTTGGTGCATCAAAAAATTACACACCTTATGTTGTTGTGTTATAAAATGTTGTTTTTGATTATCAGCCAAATATGGTACTTCAATGATGTGTCAAATAAGGCAACACATTTTCATAGCAGACGCATAAGTGATGCTATGTTGCGTCTGAATGCAAATGTATTGATAAAAAGATACATGCATATTACTTGTGCACATACTGCTAGGAGTACAGCAAGTCTCAACCTCAACTGATGCCAAATTTATTGCACTGTTGTTTACATGTTACATTGTTTGTAATTTTATATATTTGTACACTCATTGTCATTTAAAAGTTATAAAAAATTAATTCTATAATTCAAAAAATTCCTTATCAAGCCATGTAGTCACCATGTCAATATTTCTGGGTAATAAATTAATAAATTATAGATTTGTAGATGGTAAACTTCAGCTAACTATAACATTGAGTCACCTGATTCACTGCTGACACCTAATTTCTTATCAGTGTGTTATGTACTTGGGGCCCAGGTTGTCTGTGAGGGATCACTATAGCTTAGAAAGACGTAAGTGAGAAGATACTGAACAAAGAGTTAATGACCCAACTCCTAAATCATTAGAAGAAAACAAACATGCCTAATTTGAAGCGAGAGAGCATGACAAAAGCATTTCCTTTGGCTATTACACTGATGTCTTTCGGACTGCATTTCAGGGGGTCCTGAGGGTTTCAGTTCTCGCATTACAGTGACCCTTCCCCCATCTAGACCCCCATATGTGGGTCTCAGGAGGAGCGATTAACACAAGATAAAACAACACATCTGGTTCTGTTCAGCAGAGCGCTGACACACATCAGATGCTCAAATGTTGCCTTTCTGAAGTGCATTTCCGGGGTCACATAGGACAGTTTCTCTTGGACTGAAACTGAACACTTTGTGTGTGTCTTGGACAAGCTACATGAGGAAATTGAGACTGTTGGCCAGTTTCAAACACCAAATACAACCCAAAGTGTGTATTCAGTCAGTGCAAAGAATATTAATGAATAAGCTGAGTTTTACCAGGCTGACTCAAGATATCTAACTGAGAGCCACTTTTCTAGTTAAAGTGCTTGGTTAAAAATGCTTTTTATGCCAAGGTGAGGGCACTTCTTTATGAACACAAACTTCTCAGTTACTTATTACTGAGCCCATTGGGTGACCAATAAAAAAACACTAAGTTGAGCTCCACCCAAGCCAAATATGTGGTTAAGGGGGCCTTCCATCACTGGAGGAGTGTGCACTGTGGATGATTACTACATTCTGACACTCTGCCAAAATCTTGCATAATACATAACACTAATCAGTAAGAAGTTATTTTAATATCTCAGCTGCCTACTGCAGAGTGTTCATTTAAAACTGCACAAAGAAAGGACCTGTTGGATGGCAAAAGTAGGGCAGGGCAAAAATACAGGACTATAACCATCACAGATAGCCCCCTCCCCCATATTCCACGTTATTTGCAGTATCCAAACCATATTTAACATGATAAAGTGATAAGCCATAAAGGATTGTCCAAGGTGTTTATGTATCCTAACAATAAATGACAAACATGAATCACACTTGGTTAGGACCCAACACTAAACTTTTACACCCCAGTAGAGAATATTTGGTTATAAGTGTTTGGAAAAAAGAACAATCTACAGAAATAAAATGAGTGAACAAATTATTTATCAACATTTTATTTCGTAAACAAGCGCGAGTAGAAAACCCAGTCAATTCCCAGCAACTGACACACAATCAGTCTTCTTTTTCTAAGTTGGGATGGAAAGCAGTGAGGTCTGAGCAGGAATGCTTCTGAGACGCTCTGCCAAGAGAAAGGGGGGTCAGATGTGGCAAACGCTTACTCAGATGGTGGGACGCTGCCCAGAACCAACCAAACCAGTCAAAAGATTTCAACTCCCAAAACCAACAACATAAAAACCTCCTTCCAGCAGTAATTGTGAGTGAGGACTGTTTTCTGTGAGACCAGAAATTATGAGTCAATGCTACATTTTCTCTAATATGGTGTTGAGAAAGACCTTGTCCTTTCATGTCTCCCTGTTTTCTTTACAATAATTACTATGATTACAACTACAGTCTCTCGTAAAAACTTTCAACCTCTTACAGACAGACCCCCTTCACCCTCCTGCAAACCATTCTCACTCCTATATTATCCCAATGAACATCCATATAAAATACTTTCTAAAAATGTGTTCACAAAACACATCGGTGTGATATATACAATGATTTTAAAATCTGATATTAAAATCGTGTTAATACTAATAATCCAATAATTATTTTCATGTTATGGTCAGTAAATGGCCAATATTAAAATTATTCACTATTTTATCTAAATAAATTCAAAATAAAACATTATTAAATTAAAATACTACTAAAATAAACAGTTTTAATGCCATTAGTGAACATACATATGTACATACAGTATGAAACTGAATATTCATCATGAAATTTGCTAAACAGAACATTTAAAATGTTACTAAATTGCCATTAATAAAAAGTATAATGTTTTTAAGTTTAGCTTTGGATGGCATAAGTTATATAAAAAATGTAAAAATGTAAATTTCTAATATTGGCTGATATATATCTGATATCTATCGATACCTTTTTTATGAATTGTAACCAATATAATCATGCATTCCTAGTATGTACGAAGGATGAGTGAGGAGGGTCAACTAGTCCAACAACCAACTGATCAGTAAGGGAGGTCAGCAAGTAGATTTTTCTTTGCTTTTAAATGTTTTTAGTTCAAATATCAATAGGAAACATCTCTGATTGGTGGCTGGCAGACATGACGCTAAGCCAGCTAAATTATACCCAGTGATTTAGAATTTATATAGGTTTACACATCCCTTACTGGCTGCCTTCACATAATAATTAGGATCAGAAGTTTAAACAGGCTTGACGTAACAGAATCTCTTCTATGCAGATAAAAATAAGGCGCCCAGCTACCCACAATTTCAGTCACATCTGCAGACAGGTTTAAACCCCACGACACCAGAATCACCACCTTATGTCTGCAGAGACCAGCTGCTGTCTGGCATTTAAAGGGGTCCTATTATGCTCTTTTAAAAAGTCTTGATTTTGTTTTGGGGGTGTACTAGAACAGGCTCTCATACTAGGATGTTCGAAAAACACATTATTTTTCACATATTTTACATTATTACAACACCTCTCTCCCCAGTCTGGCATGAACGGCTCGAATAGTTCCTGTATCAAATAAATACAAATTTGCCTTCTGAAATATGAAATGTGCTGTGATTGGTTAGCTGGGCCAGTGTGTG
>NW_015664679.1:472113-519039 GCF_001515625.1 Sinocyclocheilus rhinocerous
GAAAATATGCGTTGTAGTCCAAACGAGTAGTTTGTTGTAGTTTTTGAAAAGTGATTTCTGTTAAATAAAATATCTCCTTTTGAAGTGGACTTTGAACGTTGTAACTTTGCAGATCTTTTTATGCTCAAACAGCAACATTACAGACTAACTAAAGTTGAAAAAGTGAAAAAGCATAATAGGACCCCTTTAATACAATCACACACATACACAATGCTGTCTAAAAAAAAAAAAAAGTAGTGATCAGTAAGTACTTTTCCCACTGCAACAGGACATGGAGGAAGAGATCTCACCTGGTAGTAGTTTTTGATGTGTCGGATGACAGTGTTGAGGTTCTGTATTCTCAGGTTGACATCATTGTTGACTTGTTTGTTGACTCGCTGATTCATGGGGCTTGGGTCTCTGTGGACCAAGAGCAACAAGAGTACATTTGAAAATCTCACATAAGCACTTTTATAATGGCTGGGCAGGATGTTTGACTATCATTCAACAACCTAGTTAATTAGTGAGGTCGACTAGTTTACTTTTTAACAGTTTGGTGAACCCAATTATACATGATTTCCAAGACCAGTCGACTAGTCGTTCAAACAACCCACCCTGAGGCTGCGCTACAAATAGGCCTAATTATTATCCATCACTTTCATAAACTGAGCTGTATTTTTATTCATTTTTATTTTCATTTTCAAGTAATACATCTTGGTTTATATTTTTAATCTGATTTAACAATACAAAAAGTTGTGTGTTGCAGTTTCTTGACTTTCTCTTTTTCTTTTATTCTATTCTTTATCAATATATCATGAATTACTCCACTTGGCTACATTTGGAATCTCTCATGTCTCTTTCCAAATGCAACATATCTCTCTCACTATTTCCACAGATAAACAATAAAAAACTAAATATTTTGCCCTTTTATTCTAATCTTTGCTCTTTTATTCTAATTCATATTCAGTAGGAATGTTTCCAAAACAACAAAAAGCATTCTGAATGATCTGTCATTAATGCTGAAAACTTGATTTATAAGATACATAGTTTTGCACATCAATAATTTTAATTGGAATGCACAGTGACCTGATCTTTGCATTACACTTTGGAGCATTGCATTACTTTACTTTGCATATAGATTTTTTTTTCTTGGATTACAAACAAATCCTTGTTTTGAATAAACTATATCCTTTACATCAACAAAAAATTCCAAGTTATTCTTATATAACAAGTAATTAGGCTTTCATATCACTGGACTGGATCATTGATGTAAAGGTTGAAGCCAGTAAGTGGGTCCTGGTCTTGGCACAGACAGTTCTGAGGTCCTACATAGACTCTGTTTGTGCGATCCTCATTTACATTTGTTTTGTGAGAATGGCATGCAAATTCTGCCAGCTTGGCCCACAAATTCCCGCTTGCAAGTGAAAGAACCTTAAAAGATCAGGGTCAGTTTTCTTTTTTCCTCTGCTGTCTGGCTCAACTGTTTTCTATTGCCTGAAGCCAAGAACACTGCATTGAGTTTCACTTTTTGTGGCATTTTACGAGCATGGATATTGCAACTGACAGCATGGTTGGAAAAACAATGATTGTTTAGTAGAAGTCAAGGGAAGACCGATAGGGTGCATGCAGAGGACATCTGCCAGATGGGATGCGTTAGCATAACAGCGATGGTGTTACCGCATACCTGGTGAATGAATACACTGTCAAGGCTATCGGTTTGCTACAGGCATACTGGTGTGGGCACATTAAAAATGGATGTGGGTGAGGAGAAAGGAGCAGTTTGTACATTGCTCTCAACATTCCACATCTCCACTCATTTGTAATGGTTCAGTGGAAATACACTGGACACCTGAGTATGTGAGTCTTCATACTAATGATGTACAAGATTTATTATTCTTGTAACTTCACATATATACTACATAATTTTTAGGTTGCAAAACTATAATCAACAATATGTCTGGTTTTGTGTTCACTTGACCCTTATCAAAATTATGTTTCTTTGTATTATTTCCTTATACTTATCTTATTATTTTTTCTTAGAAAGAGCTTATATAGAATTGAGCTAGTTTTAACCAGTGTTAATTTAAATAGTATAATAGATTTTATTTTATATTTTCAGTTTTCATTTTAATTTAAGATTTATTTGTTTATTTTACTTTTAGTTTTAGTCATTTTAATACTTATTAGTTATCTTATTAATAAACATTTTATTTCAGTTAGCTGCCAAGGCAAGATTGCTAACAATCTGTTCATCTGAATGTGTATCTGGCTGTAGTGAACGCAACTTTAAAGATGCTTTAAAACTTTTTTGATCATCTTTAAGTCGGCATGAAACAGAAATTGTGATTGTCTTTTCTTCTCTATTGCGATGCATATGCGAGTGAAACATTCTCAGAATTGCTGGAAGGGATTATTGCCCTGTCCTTGCACCAATGGACATATCATCAAAAGACATTGTTGTGAGGGGACATTAAAAAATGTGCATGGATAAAGAGTTTATTAAAAAGACACTTCAATACTGCATTAAAATTACAAGCTTTGATTTCATGCTGACTTCCTGAATTCAGCAGGGAATATGTCACATTAGGAAAGAAGAACGGGTTCCAAATGCCATTTCATGTTGACTAAGGCAACTAGAGGAATAAAACTGATGCAGTCCATGCCCTAAGTGACATGACACACACCAGTGTACAATAATCTATTGAAGACAGCGACAAGAGTGTCTGAGGACAGCTAATACAGTACATGTGTCATCCTTCCATTAGACATGCCCCCCACCCCCATTTATAGAGAAAATATTTCCTTTGTCTGAGGAGGTCTAGTGTTTAAGCCCCTGATTAAGCCAGAGAGGGCGGCAAAGCTTCTCGAGTAAAAGTAGGTTGAAGGACAAAGCTGATGCAGCGGCTTCAAGAAGTCGAAAACAGTAGTTTTATAAAGCTCAATCTAGATGCACAAACTCTAGGTGTCAAAATATGTGTAATGAGCTGCTTTGCATGATGCAAATACTCTCAAAAGAAGAGATTTCCTTGTTCATTAGTAAGACTCACAAGCGACAGTGCTGCTGCCTAGTCACCTGTTAGCTGAGGTTACAGCTTGAGCTAACCGAAACTTCCGTGGCCTAACATTCAGTCAGACGCGGCTGAAGTTTATACCGCATGCTTGCAAACTGATGTTACACATGACCTTAAAAACTCTTGGCAAAGTACAGCCCCAAATCAGCCGGAGACCCTTTATTAACACACTAATTATGGAAGAGGAACAAAACTGATGGAGCGTGAAGATTCGGATTGAGTGTCTGCACAGTTGGATGTCAGGCAGGAAAGAATAGGATGTGGTTTCGAATTTTAAAAAGATAGGCTCGTAACAGCTGCTAGATTACAGCATGTAGGCACAGTCACACACACACAGTTCTGCATCTGTCACTCACATGTGTGTCATTATCTTATGGAGGAAGACACCATCCACTAAATCCATGAACATGGAGAGCTTGTCTTCTGAACTGGACCCAAGGGGTCCAAAAGTCTTGACCTGTAAAAAAAAAAAAAATCAATCAAGCAAATAAAATAGGTAGTAATATCATGACAGGATGCACGCACAGCTGCACAGCCATGCTTTCTGTTTCAGAACTGAACTGCAGAGTTTACAAAATTTAAAACACATTTACAAAGAGATACTTGTAAGATCGTTTTTAATAAATACTAAGTAAATATTGTTTGTCAAACGGTCTGTGTTCAACAGAACTGTCCTCCAATTACTATGTGTGTGTTTATGTTTCTTTCAATGTTATACAGTATCATGACACAGCACACATGTCAACATGGGAGTGTTGATGATTGTCTAATGTGGTTAAGATGGTGATGTATGAGTTGGAAACACAGTGGCCAGATAAAGCACAGCCAAACAGGACACAGGGGTCAGGGTAAGGGGGTCAGAGGAAGTTCCGCAGGTTTCGCCAAACCCTGTCAAGTGTCATTAAACTCTTCGTGTAGAATTACCTAGTGGGATTCATAAAAAATTAAAAATAAATATTTGTTACATTACATATTAAAAAAAAAATATATATATATATAGAGAGAGAGAGAGAGAGAGAGAGTAAGAACAACTATTAATTTTAAAACGTATATTACATAAGTAGAGAATAAATAAAGAATAAAATATGAACAAAATAAAATGAACAAATAAATACAACTTTTAGCACTTAGTTATATGTATTAAAATATAGATTAAAAAAACAACAAAATGTTGCAATAAAGTTTAAGCATAATTTAATACGCTCATACACATCTGCTAAATGAAAAGCATGTTAGTCTCTTTCCACTAGGTTTGATACAAACATAAGCATCAAGCCCACATTAGTATTGCTCAGGTTTGCACTGTCACTGGCCGCTGCTAAACAAACTACACAACGCAAATACAAACTCCGCGCACACACAGCAGGTGCCATCATGTCTTTGTGACTTACCCAAACCACAAGCGGCGAATCCATGAAGTTAGACATGAGTTCAGACACTGTAATATCCATTTTGGGGGGGAAACAGCACACAAAATACCCACGCAAGAGTTAAAATTGTTTGCAACTGAAGGTGCGTCTAAAGAAAGAAATAAAAAACAAAGTGTGTCGGACTCCTCTAAGGCTTTAGGTACTCCACACTACTGTCCACAGCAGAACAATGCAGGGGACGCGAATCAAATCCATTCTGGAAATAAAAAGACATCCTTTGAGGTAACAGTTTTAAAACTTTGAAATGGCTTACAATCCCAATAGTGAAAGGTTACGGATACATAAAAAATACAACACTATGGTCTATGCGGACTTGCGCGATTAAAGTTCAACTTCTCTCCATTTACTCTCAGCGATTGCTGGAGTTACTTTGTCGCCGCGCATTCAACCTGCACCCGCACGAACAGCACAGGAGAGTGACGTGCTCAACAGCCAATCAGCTGCGCGGACCCACAGGCGGGCGCTAGTAAACCGACCAATAGCAGGCTTGTAAGTACTGGGTTCCATTCAAAAATGACGTAACCAACAGCCCAAACTGTTGTCGGGACAACTAGCCCTCAACGGCGCAGCTCGATGGCACCCTCAGCAGGTAAAATGTATGTTTTTGTACATTTTGAAAATGTACACTTTGTTTCGCACACTTCCGTGCATTTATGAATCCTCTACCTTTAAAATGATCCTCTTTGGACTATTATTACACGCTGGATTAACCTTCGAAGCATTGATTTATGAAGGTCATGAATAGTAGCGTCATGTGCCCCTCAGTTTTTTTATTCAAATTTTAAATGCAACTTTAAAAAAATAAAGCAAAAATATTTTTGTCGTTGGTTCATCGATTACTGTAGATTTAATAGTCGTTTTTTAATCCAAAATATGTAATTTACGTTCATGACGTTTAATTCGTGCACAACATAATCTTGAGTCTGTATTAATTTACTCGTTTTATTGCTAAGTAGTGGTAGTGTTAATGCCACAACCTAAAACCAACAAAAGATCAACGTCTAATGATTTTAGTTTGACATTGAGTCTACGTAGTGTAAATGTTACTCCATGAATTTCATGAACTAAACACATCACTATTTTCTTACTACATTCTCACACTTACTCAGCACAGCAGTGTCTTCTAATCTACAGGACAAGAGCGGTATGTTTTAACATTAATTTTAAATAACATTTTACTTAGTGAAGTTAATTCAACTTTACCTGATCAGACTGTGTAATACTCACTTAATAGAAAAGTAAATAAGACTCAGACAGAAACACACACTACAAGTCCTTAAACAGACAAAAATGGGTAATGGTTACTGCAAACAGATAGTTTATTGATTTGTATGCTCCTAAAATTAGTCATACCTTGCTTTCAAATTATTATATGTGATTTTGCATTGAACATACAGATATAAAAGGAGAAGAGAGAATGGAGGCATATTAGTTGAAAGGGAGTTCATTCTAACGTAGACTGCAGTGTGTTTAAACCAAGAGAGAGAGAGAAAGAAAGAAAGATTTGGAGGTCCAAGATGTAATGGCCAAAAAAAACCACCATCTTAATAAAGCACCATGCTGACCCTCGCAAAAAATGACTCTGTAAACATATTCATATCCAAGAAACCAACAGTGAGATGAAATTTAACTATTGTTAAAAATGTTTCTGCAATAAAAAAATAATTAAAAGAAAAAATGCAAATAAAAAAAAATCATTGCTTATTTTAGCTTGCAGTGCCTGGCAGAAACAGTATGGACATATACTTCCATATTAATATAATACTGAAAAAAACTAAGACTTTGGAAATAGGGCACTTCAATTCTGTGTTAAATTCAATATACTGTTTTGATACAACATTTCAAAAACTTAATGAATATTTAATTAGCATGATCAGAATATGTGCATTCAGTTTAAATGTATTTAGGAAGTTATTAATATTATTATTATTATGTTACATGTAAAATTTCCACTTTACCATTATTTCTACATTCATATTTGTATGACACACTATTCTCCATGTTTTCAAACATTCATTGGCTACCACGTTTAATTTATACTGCATTATCCAAGCTGTACACATCACTTTCAAATTTTAATCATTGTTATGATGGTGTGAGAGATACATTTTAATGCTTATAATGGTTTTTCTGTCCTTGTGTAAGGGCATTTATAATGAGACTAATACTAGGGAACCTGAGTTATGAGAGGGTAAAACTCTTATCTTAAAGATATAGCACCATATTAAATAAATATATCAGTTCATGCTTTGCAAAAGCATTCAACATAGTTAAGGTTTTGGAAAGAAAAAAAGCTACCTCTCTCATCTTTGTATTCTCTTTAGTACCATGGCTGTACTTCTTAATGCATTCATACATAATGGCATGAATATGTTCACATTTGAATATATTATTATAATATTAATATTCATATGTTTGTTGGAATAATGAAAAATACAACACCTAAACAGTCTAAAAGTACACTAAACACTGTGCTTATTGCATATAGTGCATGCTAACGCAACAGTGTACAGTGTTTTAACACCATCATCACACCTCCTGCTAGATGATGACCATTTACAAAAAGAAACACCTCTCCAATGTCAACCTCTATTTAAATTCTATAAGTTCCGATGCAAAGAGCACAGTATTACATTTGCAACCATTTTAAAGGAATAAGGCAGATTAACAAAACTAAGCATGTTATTTATAGTCAAAATACATACTGAAGCATGCCTAGAAGAAACTCAACACATTAAAAAAAAATCAAGACAAGAAGAACTCCTTTTTTCTTACAAATATTTTTGGTTAAATTTGATTGGTTCCTGTGCTTTTATTTGTATACAGAGTGAATGTGGTATGTGACTCTAGTATCAGAAAAATACAGCAAAACATAAAAAAGCATACGTGTGGACATTAGCTTAGATACAGGCAGCAGTGTAATCTACATTTCATATAGCTAAATTCTTACAAATTAATATAATGTAAAAAATGGTGTTATAAATCTGTTCCATTTCACCTGTGTCACATTCTGTCCAGGAGTTTATTTCTTCTTAGTGAACAGACTAAACCTCTTCTCCTTTTCCTTCTTGGTTGAGGGAACCTCTAGAGTAGAGGAAGAATGTGGAGGTAGGCTTTGTGCCTTCACTCCTGATGGCCCTGCAACTGGTTCTTCTGTCACAGCTTGCGCTGCCTGTTCTATAGCCTGAGTCCAGTTCTGGAGTTCCTCCTGTGGTCAAAAAAACATACATAATTAATGTTGTTTACTGGCATATTTCAAAGATTATATTAACTAATAAGGAACTAATTAGAAGAAGCAGTCAATAGCGCACCTCATCTTTACACTGGAACAGATATTCACTTCCATCTTCAAGTCTGGCAAATGGAACAAGGATAAAACAAGTAAGCCCTATATGTAATATATATCACAACACTTAAATACATTTTTATTTAAAAATGTATATCAAGATTGATGACCAAGAACCTTACCGGAGTTTGAACACCTGCTTCTTTTTCTTATAGTTAGTCAAGATCTCGCAAGAAGCATTGGTGAGGTTCAGGGGTTCCTCACCATGGTAGGTGACACTGTGACTAAAGCTCTTGGCGTCCTTGTAAGCAGAGAGCTGCCCAGGTTTAAGCACACAGTAAATGTTGTTCCAGGACCTGAGACAAGAGATGAGAAGGTGGACAGTTTTAAATTAAGTTCACTAGTAAAATGATGACTACTTTTGATTTAGCCAAAGTCACTGTTGTATTCTGGTCAATGGCTTGGATACTTCTGGTTGTCTCTAGACAACAGCTAACCTGTTGGATGCCTTCTTATTAGGTCCCTCCATCTCATGTTTGCGGGATAGAGGTCCCTCCATCAAGACAGATTGAACTTGTGAAGATTCAGTGGGAAGCGTGGCAGCTTTTTCTGTCTCTTTGGTAACCTGGATGGATGTGGAAGGGTCCAGCTCCAGTGAGCCACTTTCCTGCATCTCTGTGATCAAAGGCACAGTGGAGTCCCCCGCTGTGCCATCAACTCCCACGGAACTTGGCTCTATTACTCCTAAACCAGACTGAAGATCACAAAAGAACAAAGTTTGGGTACAGATTCAAACAAGTATTACAGGTATTAATTTAACAAACATTTGCAGTACAAAAAGTTAAATTATATTATAGGTTATTGTATGCTGTATTTGCAATAGAAGATGACAACATGAAATGTGAAAGAATATCTGATAAGAAGAATGTTGTTAATGAAGAGAAAGATGATGAGATTCCTACAAAAACTGGAACTCACCAGAGACTGTTCTTCTGTGGTGTAGAGTTGTGAAGACTCCTCTTCAAACCCAGTGTCTTCTCTCCTAAGGTCAAAGTTTGAATGTCAAATTTTAGTATGGAATATGGCGTTAGGGAAGTACAGTGTTACCCAGATTTGTGTATATATATATACCTGCTCTCTTTTTCCGCCTCTTGTCTGTACTGTTCTATGTCCTGTTGTTGTTTCCGAATTTCCAACAGCTCCAACTACAACAGATTATTAATAGTCAGTGAGTGGTGCCTGCCAATGAAAACAATTCACATAATTTGAGGTATCATTAATGAGTTTAATATGTCAAAGTTTAAAACACATACTGTTGTAAGACGTTCCAGTGCTGAGAAACGCTCTTCCCATGTAGCAGTGGATTTCTCGAAGGCTTCATGTCTCTTGAGCAGTTTTTCGACCTCATCCACTGTCTCACCCAGATCCCTGCTGGCCACGTATGGCTCCTGGGCAATCAGCCAGGCCTCTGCCACAGATGCATCCCTGGCAAACTGACATACCTCCAACACTAGAAGGAGATATAATTATAAGCAGCTGTAATATGCAGTAGTGTGTATGTTTGTGTGTGTCTTTTCATGTGTGTTTGTTGACATTTGTGGACTTACAAAGTCTAAGCCATTCCCATCTTTCATCCCATTTGAGCATCATCTCTTTCCTCTTCTCTACCAGTTGCATCAGCTTCTCTTTAATCTGTGAGCACAAGAAGTGTACTTGAAAATGGATGCCTTTCCGGACACTTCGTTGTGGCTACACTTGCTACCTTCCGTGTCTGATTACCTCTGCAGAGTCCTTATGCTTGCGTTCCAGGAGGGCCCGGCCCAGCTCCACACACTGATTAAACTTTGGCCCACGCGTCTCAATTTCAGCACGGATCCCTTGGTGATACTTAATCAGGAGCTCCACTGAGGAGACATCTCTTCATTGGACAACAAGAAACAAATTTCATCACAAAAAGGAACATAGACATCTCTACTGTAATGATTACAATTATACATTTCCATACCGTGGCTTTTCCTGTGTCTCTATCTGCTGAATGATGCTTTCCATCCAGGCCAGTAGGTCTCTCACCATGGTGAAGAAGCGGAATTTGTCTGCAGTATCCTCCAGCTGCTTCCTCCTGCCTGCGCAAGCAGCCAGCAGACCATTCCAGGCCTCCACAACCTCTTTTTCAGTTGCTTGAATAGCAGTGGCCTGATCTCCTGCATACTGGGCATACAGTCTTGTTGCGGTCTCCTGGAACTGTTTCACCTGCAAGGAAAGAGATATAAAAAATCCCTAACTTTTTGAGATAAATATGTACAAGTCAGAGATGAAAATATGAAACTTATTATGACAACCACTTGTTCATGTAATGTGTTTTCCTTGCCTGTTTGCCAAGGGAGCTGATGGCTCTTTCAAATGCAGCATGCATTCGGTGGAAGGACTCTGCTTTACTGAAGTCTTCTCCCAGATCCTCAGGAAGCTCATTCTTCTTCTCCTCAATCTGAGCAACCAGCTCCTTACCATCATAAAAATACCTGACCAAATTCACAGAATATTTTAGATAATGTTTTCCAGTCTAATTCTGTACCCATTACAACACTTCACACAGGTGAAGATATTGTTAAATAATTAGAATCTTGTTCCATAGGCTTGTTTTTATGTGAGATACAGTGAGTCAGTAGGAATAATGTGATCTTATAAAAGCACTGCACTCTTTAGTGACATTTAATCTATTTAATTATTTTATACTTACTTAAGCAGGTCATAGGAGGCTGTAAGGAGCTGGGCACGAGTGTCGATGAGCTCCAGCAAATCTGCCCAGCTCTCATTGACTCCATCCTTCCACTCCGCTAGGGTTGCTGCCTCACTGTGGCCTGCTTCAATCAGATCATCTATGATCCGGTTCACAGTGTCTACACGTTCTTGACCCACTGTCCCTGTCTCCCGTGCAAACTCCCTGAACTTATCTCGCAGAATCTAAAATATTGATGGAATCAGGAAAATATTGATTGTAATTATATTTATCTAAAATATAAGTATGACTGAATATGCAAAGTTGTGTATTGCACATGTCAAGACATGCTTTTGTGTGAGAGACAGTAATTGTGCTTTGTCTGGGGGCAAGTTCCTATTTACCGTTACATGGTCAAGGTCTTGGCCCATCACTTGTGAAGAGGCCACCACATCACGCTCTGCAATCCACTGCTCAAGATCCTCCACTTCACGACTAAGCAAGAAATGGTGATATGTGTGGTCCAGCTTCTTTTTGCGGTCCTCTGCCAGCTCCTTCAGCCCAGCATACTGCTTGTCAACTTGTCCTTGTCTTCGGATGATGGCCTCACTTCACATACAGACAAATACCGATTAATCTTTGTTATGGAGCGTTTTTAACCTACATTGAGGTGCCTCAAGATTCAGTTCAGCTTGGCCCACTTATCTCAATATACAATACATTGTGTAAAGACATGCAATTAGCCCAATATACCCATCTGGGTGCTCTTCAGCCAGCATCTTCTGGGCACGGTCTGCCAGCTGCTGGATGGAACATGCATAGTCATCCACTGCCTGCTTCAGAAGCAGGTGTCGCTTCAGCATGATCATAGCACTCTGTTCATCCTACAACCCAGAGAGATTAATTGTCAGAGACTGTTTATTTTAGTATGGCTTTTCATTGCACACAAAATTTGGAGCCAGCACAGAGTTGACATAACTTGGCATTTTGAAGATTTTTTTTAAGACAAGCAGCATAAAACAGCAATACTGTTCTTCTGTACGCTCTACCTTGGCCTTCTCATCAGCAATCATGTAGAGTTCTTGTTCCCCTATCCAGGCCTCAGACTCATCTGCATCATTGTAATACTGCTGGGCCTCATTAGAGCCATAGAGCCGTGCTCTCCGTTTGGCCATCTCATCCTGCAGCTTTGCCCACACATCCTGTAGCTTCTTCATCTCCTCAGACATGTGTTCTTCCTCTGCTGCTGCCACCATTCGCCGACCACGCTCTAACACTTCATCAATGAGTGGCTGGTGACCGTCAATCTCTTTTTGAAGAGACTGTGCAGGATATGAAAGGATTATAATTAAAGGGGTAGGTGATGTATATGAAAGGAGGCATGATCACTTGGTGAATATAATAGAAATTACTTCCAATACAAGCTGAAATAGACCATAGATGGAGAAAGACCATGTTGTGAAGTCATGTTGTGTTCTGCCAATCTGGTTAATTAGGAATGATTTATGGGTGTAAGTGGAAAAAATAAAAAACTCACTTGGTTCTTCTTGAGCAGAAGTTGGACAGTCTGAAGATTGTTGCCATGTTCTTCTGACATTGCCATTGGTAACCTCTCGTTAACCCAGAGCTGAGGAGAACAAATCAAAACTTTTATGTAAGAATTCTTTAGGAAGAAAGATCAACAAAAACTAATAATGCATTCTGAGAAACTGTAATGCTAGGCATGCACATACTATCTCATCTGCAAGATCTCTGAAGAACTGGTGCACTGCCTTAGCGGCCTCCAGCTTGCCCCTGCGTTGGGCGAGAGGTGTGAGGAGCTTCTGGAAGTCCCTCTGAAGTGTCTGCTGCTCAATTTCAAGCTCAAGTTGGTCCTCTCTAAGAGAAGCATGCTGCTGTACAGCTTCTTGAAGTTCTTCAAGCTCCCGTGCACGATCCCGAACATGATTCTCTGTCATCTAGGGGAGAATAGGGCAAATTTAAGCAGTATTCTATAAATTACCACCAAATATGGAAAGACAAAGCACAGACCATAGTTGGCTTCATGTGAGGTACTCTACTGAATCGTAGTAGACACAAAACAATGAAAAAGTAACAAATTTAATGTCACACCTGATGTTTCTTCAGTAAGATGTTGGCACTAGTAAGATCCTTAACTCCTTCATCCACATCACCCTGGAGCTGCTGCTGCAATTTAGCCAACCATTTCTTCAGGTCAGCAAGGCTCTGATCAAACAGCTCAGAACGGTTTGCGTCAAAAAGCAGCCGAGCCTTCTCCTGTGTGGTGCTCTCCAGCTTATCCCAAAGTTCATGAAGCTTAGCAAGACGATCGGTGACAATGGGCTCAAACTCAGGCTTGGATTCCATCAATTCCTGTCCCTCCTAATATGAGCATGATTGAAAGTACATATTCATGTTTTCAATCATTTCAACACATTGATACTAGGGCTTCAACAGAATCTTATATTGTTTAATAACAAATTAGAGCTCAAGGTAGATCTGTCTTTAAATGTTTAAAAGTTGTTGTAAAAATGTTTCCCGTATGAATTTTTTTTTTTTTTACTTCGGAAACCCAACTGCTGTGCTTTATTAAAGTACATATAAAATTGCTATATACCTTATCAATATTATGTAGCCAATCCTTGTTAGATGCTAGTTCTGCCATGAAGGCCTGGTGTTTTTGCCACTTGCTATGGAGGTTACGAGCCTCATCATATGATGTATCCTGTGCAGTCAGCATTTTCTCATTTATCCACAGTGTAAGCTAAAAAAGAGAGGTAAATGTACACTGAATGAGAGAAAAGGTCACAAAGAACTTTATGTTCATATTAGAAGCAAATATGTGTGATCTTGCATATATGAAATTTTTGAGTAAAGCATTACTCACATCATGGGTGTTTTGAAGAAAGTGCTGAAGTTCCCTGTTGTCCTTCAGTTTCCCTGAGACTTCCTTGGCTTTGTCTCGATTCTTGTTGTACCTGAAGACATATACACATAAATATATGGGTTATTTACTGGTTGGTCTTTAGTGCAAAGTGGTGTAAGGACTTTATATGGTTAAATGTGAATACTGGCAGACATTGAAATAGCTTTTCTTTACTCCTCCATTTTCTCACTGCAGAGAGAACACTTTAAAAAAGCAACATAAGCCAATGGATTAGGTATACTTTCACAAAGAGATCAATACCCATCAGGGCAGGCGCCCATCTTAAGGAGGTACAGACTGCCTGGGCTAATAGGGGAAATGCAGGGCACTCCTTTACAGTATAATGCTTCTCTCACTCACTGCCGATTCAGCATAAAGAAAGCACAAATGCATGGGTGCATTAACATGAACTTTGAGGAGAAACCTTTAATTGCTTTCTGAATTATACTCACATTGTGAGTTGACAAGTCAATTATTTGATGTAAATGTTCTTGTCATTCCATTTTATATACTGGTCCAGAGGATAAGTAATAGGCAAAATCATTAACTTTTGCATTAACTTTTCTTATGTAGGGTCGTGTGGGATGCTAGAGCCTATTGAACCAAAAAATCGTCTGTTTTATACACTTTTACTATCTAATTAAGCATGGAATTTGGATTGAAAGGGCAAGTTTATTTAGTGGATAGTTCATATGCTAAGTCAAAGAGGAATGTTATATGTAAATTATGTCTGACCTTGGATGTAAAATAGGTGAAATAATATAAAAAAAACAGACCTATTTTCAATAGAGCACATCTTGTCTTTGACCCTTTCTGAGTAAAGGTTTCCACTGTCCACCAGCCTCTGACCAGTCTCCAGTGTGCTGAGTATCTTCTCCTCATTAGCATCCATGGTGGTTACAAAGTCCTCGTGTTTCTTCAGGGCCTTCTCTGCTCCATCCAGGGTGTCAGGCTTGTCTATGTGGGCTAGAATGTATTCCTTTTAAAAAGTACAGGAAAAAGACACAGAAAGAGACATAGCAAAATAAAAGGGAGGAACAATATTATGGACCTGTAATTGAAGGTTATTGGCAAAGAATATTAAGCAGTTAGCAATATTGGCAAGGTTTGGGTTTCCCAAAATGTCTGTTTTCATTACAAGGTTCATCAGATGAATACTGTATGTATACCTGGTTATTTAAGATGGCCTCAGCCTGCTTGGCATCCCTCATGAACTGTTGGAAGCCGAGACCCTGATCTAGGAAGCTCTTGCGGCTGTCCCACATTTTGTGCAGCTCATCCCATCCCTTATCAAGACCGTCCAGCCTCTGCTCCAGCTGCTGGTACTGAGGATCATCTTCTTGGCCCTGAATGACAGCTGCTCCTGTGTCCTTCACACGGTGGTAGTCTTCTTCATGGCTATCCATATCAGCCCTCACAGCATCATGAAGACTCAGGAAATGCTCAGCCTCTGGTAAACCATCAGGCATATCTTCAGATGCAACAGCCTTCTGTGTCTTGAAAAGCCAGGCTTGAAAATCCTCCATGTCCTGTAGGAATGTTTGCAGCTTGCTGACCTCCCCAAGAGAGTCTTCACGGTTTTTCAGGGTGCGTTTCAAGGTGTCCCATGCTGCATCCAACTCTTCCTGTCTGGCAAGTATATCAGAAGCATTCTCTGGGTGGTCCTTCACAAGCTCCTGGGCCTCATTACGCAGGAAATCCAACTTATCTTGGATGGCAGCAAGGTCTCTTTCCATGCCAAAGAGCTTTCTCTGAATGGTAATGACTGCAGCCAGGTCATTCCCAAGGTCCTGTGTTGACTCAATAACCCGTGTCTTCTCTTTTATCCATGATTTCGTCTCATCACATTCAAGATCATAGTTATGTAGGCTGAGGGCTGAATCTACTTTGTGTTTCTTATCCTCTACCATTGCTTTAAAAGCTTCCCATCTATGAGAAGAGATAAAAAGGAAAGTTCCAAAGGAACATTACAGATTATTTATAAAGTATTTTTCATTAGAACTGGCTTTCACATCCAGGATTATAACTCTTACCTTCTATTGAGACGAGTTTGACAGTCTTTCACTTGTTTTGTTTGTGGATGTCTGCTGTCTTCAAGTTGTTTGGCTGCTTTATTTACGTTATCAACCCGAGCCTGCATATTACCCATTTCCTGAGCAAGAATGCTTAGCCTGCAAACAAACATTTTATAACAGTGGCATAAATTGGAATAGTTTCCCAGTATATGAAACACACTTACAGTACTGTCTCTGGGTTCATAAAACTAATAGCAATACCTGTTTTGTACAACTTCTAGATCTTCCAAGTTCTCTGGTGTCTCCAGCCCAACCAGCCATGTCTCCTTCTGGCCCATCCAGAGCTCACAAGCGTCTGTCTCACTGAATATTGTGTAAAGAGCCATGGTGTCATCCAGCTTCTTCTGCCTCAGGTCTGAGAGGGTCAAAAGCTCAATATACATATCCCGGATATCGTTCAGACGCCCCTGGATGTCTGGTGTGTTCCTTAATTCCTCAGGAAGTGCATTGGCCTGTTTGGATAGAGCGTCAATGGTGGCTCCATTCTTAGCGGCTTCATCTCTCAAGTCACGGTGTTTCTTGAGCAGTCGCTGTGTAGTGTACTCATCATGCCCAACGTCATCACTGCTCATCTGCCGCATAGCATCAACTAGCCAGGCTTTGAGGTCATCAGCATCACCCTGAAACTGGAAGAAGCATTGGGTGTCTTGCAGATTCTGTTTACGGAAGGCGGCCAGTTCCTCCAGCTGCTGCCACTGATTTCGCACATCATCCATGCGCTGCTGTACTTTGGGGGAACCCAAGTGCTTGGCCTGAATCATGCTCTCTCCCTCGTCCATCACCTGCTTCAAGTTGTCCTGTCTGGCAGCAAGCTCATCCTCAAAGACACTGTGTTTGCTCTGCAGTACCAGCACACTGGTCAGGTCCTTACCATAGTCAAGAGAGGAGAAGATGTGCTCCTTTTCCCGAATCCAGCTCTCCAACTCTGCAATTTCCCATAAAAAGTTCCAAAGTCGTCGCGACTGCTCAAGTCGGGCTTTCCTCTGTGCTGCCAGAGCAACCAACTCCTGGTAGCACAGGTCCAAGTGTTGTACCCGATCACGGATCACTTGTGGGTCACATGGTTTATAACCTAGAAAATTAAGAGCAGAAAAGTAAAATAACAATGTCACAATGTGTCACAATTGCAACAAAAAAGACTACAGAGAGTGCTTCACATCTATTACATAAGGATTCAACTGTACTCACTGTCACCATTGGCAAATTTAAGAGCAGCTGCATTGGCTGATCGTACTCTTTCTGCCTGCACTGCTATATCAGCTTCTAGCAATAAATGTTTCTGCAACAAGTCTTCCACTTCCAATAAGTGTTTTCCAAAGTCTGGGGACAAGAGTCGGCTCTGAAGAACAAATGTCACATAAGAAGATTGATAATGTGGTTTTGCTTCAATTACATTAGTTACAACCATTATATTCAAGCAAAGCATATAAATCAAGCACACAATTTACAAATTGGACCTTCCTACCTTCATTTCATCCATCCAGCTAATGATGTGGAGCATCTCCTGGAAGATTCTCTGAAGGGTAAGGTTCTTGTCTAGACGACCTCTGCGAGCTTTCAGAAGCTCCTGCAGGTAGTCCCACAGCCTCAAGATATTGTCTTTTCTAGCATCAATGCGTTTAGCATCATGGTATCGTTCTGCTTCCAGTTCTTTAGACAGGGCCACCAGTGCCTGAACGCGTTCTTCATATGCAGCAATGTCTGTCTCTATTGCATCATGTTTCTTCTTAGCTGCCTCCACTGCTGGTAAGTCATAGCCAAAGTTGTCCTTTAAAGTAGAAAGCAAAATAATGATCATTAATGTCAATCTTCAGGTGTTGCCAACCATGAAATGATGGGTATCTAAATAAATAAAGGCTCTCTGCACCTTTCATCTTTTAGATGAACGCTGTGGATAGTGAGTTACCTGTGTAACCAGTCTCTGATTCTCTTGAAGCCAGGTCTCTCTCATAGCTGCCTTCCTGTCAAAGCGACGAGCCATCTGCTCCAGCTTTTCCTGCCTAATGAGTTCATCTCTTAGGACCCGCTCACGGTCATGTTCTGCCTTCTCCAACCGCTCCCATGCCTAAGAACACAGGCACACACACTCAAACAGCTCAGAGCCTCTCAGACCACTGGATTTACTATTATGTTCAACCTTTGTCACTGTCCCTACAGAAAATTTACACGAAGTGGTTGGGACTAACTGGTGTGGTTCATAACAATGTTTCTCATGAATTTATTGATATAACTGTGCTTATTGTGCCCCCCATTTAAAGTTAGTTATGGGATATTTCTACTTGATCTCACCAGATAACCACCATATTCTATTGTTCAAAGTTTAGAAGATAAAAAGGCAAAGACTGTTTTGCAGATATAGTTTCAGATATAGGGTCATGTTCAAAATCTGACTTCAAGTGGCATTATATTGCACCTTCCCTAACTGGAGGTTGGAAATTCATACTTCCTGAGTTTAAATCAATGCAGCATTAACCTTAGCATCTTACCTTGTTGATATCAGACACCAGTGCACCCTCTTTAGGTGTGTAGACTTTCTGATTGTTGGCCCTCATTCTGCTCTGGATGGTAAACAGCAGTACTTCCAAGTTGCCTTTCTCCTGGAATCTGAAAAGTTAGAGTTAAAAAGTTGGTTGCTTAGCAGTTGGTTGCTTACTACAAAAAAAGAGACATTTGTTCATAAATAGCCTGAATTACTTAGGTGGTTTTTCCACAGTACGGTAAGAGTTGAAAGCCTGAAGTTGCTGTTGGACGCCTGTAAGGGAGTTAGCAAGCTTGCGGTTGTTCAGCACAATAATGGTTTGCTCAATCCATGTTAGCAGGTCTGATGACAATGTCTCATACTTCTCAATCATCTTCTCTGTATCAAGGGCCTGGTCTAGCACCTGTAGAATATGAGTATAGGTCAATTAAAATGTCCTCTTGCATTAAACACATAAAATTCACATGGGAGCGGACTAGCACAAATTTTGCACCTTGCCAACTCGCTTGCCCTCAACTGCCAAAGCTTTCATCTTGGAGAAGTAGTGGTAAAATGCAACAACGTATGTGATTATGGACTTCTCATCTGGGTTCTCAGTGAATACATCTGCAAACAATACAATATAAAGATGTATTCTCTATAGGATGGAGGATAAGTATTATATGTTTGGCTTAATAGTCAGCAGGGGTTACTTGCCTTCTGGGTCCAGGAGCTTGGTGACACCAAGCTTTTTTTCAGCTACATTAAAGGCCTGCTGAAGGTTGTGAGTGGGATTGGACCTCCGTAGATTGCCATAGTCCACCAGATCTGGCCTGATAGAGTGAAATGAAGAGGTTATTTTGTTTACATCTATTTTTTATTGATAGGATAGTATGAAGAGGAACAGGATAAGTTTCATTTCTCAGTGGTTGCTAGAGATTCTAAGAAATCTAATCTAAATTCTTAGGGAAATCTAGGAAATATGAGATGGTCTAGAGTAGGTCTAGAAAAGGTCTAGAGTCTCTCTCCATTTAATCTCAGTGGTGTCTAGAAGAGACAATTGTTATCCATATGAGCACATCTGCTCAGTGTATCAATGCATGTCTCCTAACCACTAAACAATATACCCACAAGCTATCTTTTGTCTTAATATATATATTTTTTTTAAATGTTATTATTATTATATTTTTTTTACTTATCACCTGTGTTTGTGAATGAGAGCGTTGAAAGCCATGCCATCTTTCCAGCTTGTGGTGAAATTGGTGATGTTTACATTGGGGTACCTGCAGAGACAAAACGACATCAGACAAATCTGCAACCACAGATTTCTCATAAAAATAGAGGATTTGCTGTCAGCTTCATTACTACTGAAGTATGACAACTGTTGTCCTACCCTGCGGTCTTCATCTGGCACCAGAGGAGCAGTGCATCTTTGGCCGAGCGGGTCTCTTGCCGGCCTGTCTGGTCAGCTTGTCCTGTCTCTACTATAATGTCTTGAATCTGTATAAGGAAAAAAAAATTACATAAACTGAAATAAATCCCACATGTGCATTTAAACTATATTCATACCTCTTTCTGGAACTCTTATTGTATTTCTGTCAACTAGACATTCCTTTTGATTTTAAGCATTTAAAAGCAGTAAACAGGCCCGGACTGGCCATCGGGAGCACCGGGCAAATTCCCGGTGGCCAGGTGGCTGATTTGGCCCGCTGCCCTGGTTTTTTTTTTTTTTTAGTTATTATTTTTATTAATATTTTATATTTTTGTCTTCTCAATGTACCAAAGTGATCATTTCCGATTTTGTCATACGATAATAAATCGATAATAAATCATAAATCGATTAGTCTTGACTGGCAGCGCTGCGCTATACAAATCATCTCACGTCTGTTCCACGCTTCAAACGACGGTTTCAAACAGAGTCGATGCGTGGGCCTCGATGAAGGAGAGGAAGCGACCAGAAGAAGGAGCGAAATGTAGCAAAAATGCCTGTTCAGGGCTTTAGGTGCAGGTCAGTTTCATCTGTAAATATGCTAAAGAGTCTTTATTAACCTAGTTGAGTATTAAACTGCTAGCACCTGTTAGGCTATCAGGGGCACCCTATTTTTAACATCATTCAGAATACTGTTCTAAAGGACATCATTATCGATTGGAAAGTTACATTAATAAATTTAGCAGACAGATATTCACATGTATGTGTTGGAAATATAGGTTTGTTAAATATCGGGTATTTAAGTCATTTTAAGATAACATTCTGTGATAACAAATTGCAATGAGGTGGTCGATTTGCAACAAGGTGGACACAGTTCTGTTCATAACAGTAGACCTGCTGGTCAAGAAGTGACAGGTACAATAAAAAAGGGAGAGACAGAGATATCTGGGAAAATGAAGAAAAGTAAAAAGAGAAGTGAAGGTGCAGTTCAAGAGACAACCTTTAATTATTTTTCACGGCCCCAGACCAATGATTTAGACCTTTTTATGTGATGGCCATTTAAATAATAGGGTTATCTGTGGTTTCAGAATTTGTAGTGGGTCAATAGGCTATATACAGAAAAAAAGAGGCAAAAAAGGTAACTTTTGGGGTACAACAGCTTGTCACTGGAGCAGTACCCTTAAAAAAGACATCTTTTTGCCTTTTACCCCTAATAGGTATATATTAGTACCTTATGTGTACAAATTACTGTAAGGTACAAATATGTACCTATTAGGGGAAAAAAAGGTACAAAGATGTTCTTTTAAGGGTACTGCTCCAGTGACAAGCTGTTGTACCCCAAAAGGTACCATTTTGGCCTCTTTTTTTTCTGTGTGGCCTGGATGAGTGTAAGATTTCACGGTCTGAAATTGCGTCCCAGTCCGGCCCTGGCAGTAAATTTTCATATCGGTTGACATTTCATGTACTCTAAATCTCACATTAATTAGAAGAGCTACTGTAAGTTGCCCTTGAGCATCCATTCTTGGATATGCAGAGGCATTGTTACTTTATTTAGATTCTGACGTTTTATGTCTTAATAGTTTGCACATCGCTGTGGGAAGCAGACAGAATAAAGAGCAGTCAACAATTCCCATTCCGGTCTTTTTCCTTTCATTTTTGAGGGTCTGAATTATGTAGCAGACTACAGTGTTTGAAGTAGCTGGGCTAAAAATATCCAGCTATCAAAATGAGAGATGTAAAAATAAATAAAAGCTTTTCCCAATCAGCCAAATAAATGTTAGCTTTTCTTATCAGCCAAAGACACAGTACAAAAACTCTGCTGTAGGTCCACTGTAATATCAGAAGGTTTGTTCTGTGTTTTATAGCTTGAAAATGTTTTATTTTAGTTTTTAATATCTAAACTTTTCTTATTCCTTATTGTTTGGTTTAAATTATAGTTAGAGGCACAGAATGAATAGATTGGTCAAAAAAGTATAGAATAATGGGCTGACCTGGAAACGAAGAATGATGGTCCAGATAAGGCCTAGGATGAGCCGGTGGTTCCCATCTACAATATCATGTGATCCCATGTTCTCTAAGTGCACCCTCTGTTCCTTTAGAAACTGTAAAGCTTTGTCCACATTCTCAAGACAGTGGATGCGCATTCGGCCCTTGGTTGGCTTGGGCTGAATGGTGGAAAAAGATGTAGAGTCAAAGATATTAGTGGAATGACTTCAGTAAATGACATTTAATTCTCGTATCATGGTGTGGACAAATCTAGGCTTGACACTGTTACACATTCAACACATTACACTCACCAGTCTCTCCCCTGACAGAACCTCCAGTAGTTTGATGAGCATTCTCCCATCCCGAAGGTCTAGATAGAGATCTGAGATTCGGCAGCTGACTCTGGCTAATATTGAATTCACCCATTTTGTGAAGGTCTTCTTCTGGACAGCCTCTCGCTCATCTAGTTTGGACAGCAAAGGAAAAACATTCAGCTACTCTGATGTGGCCTAGTAGATTCACATCTGATGAATTATTTGCATGAAAAATAATGTAAATTGAAACATAATTAAAAATAATTAAATGAATCTCAGAAATATATCAGAATCAAAAGAATAAAATAAAAAATATATTTTGCATAAATAAATAGGTCTATCTGTAGGACCAATAAGATTTTTTTATTTAAAAAATATTTAATTTTATGACAATAAGCATTTCCATTTTCATATCAGCTTAAATTAAATTCAGTACAATAAATACTGTAATGATGTTTACTCAGAATTGTGCAATAATGTTCAAATGTATAAAAAATCCATTACTGTAGATGTGTGTAATTGTGAATGTGCTCAACTGTACTGAATATAATGTCACAATGCATAAAATCTTAATGGCCATAAAAATAGGCTTCATTTTTATGATTTCTTGAGTTTTCACCCATTTAGATGGAGACAAGACATACATGGAATACATTATGTAGTAAAATTTTTACAGTAAACATAAGTATGGATTGCGAAAATCCCCTAAAGCCATATTTTTTAACTCGCACTCAAACCTTCAAAACCCTCTTTTTAAAAATCAAAAAAGACAGCTTATGTTGTCACAACACTACAGTGATTATACTATACAGTATAATCTATGTATGTGTATTCTTTATAATGTATATTTATGTATGTTCATGTGTTTTTCCTCAGCAAGTTTTCTGCACCACCACGTTTATTTAAGTTTCTACCACAAAAAGAACAAAATTGTGCATTCTTAATGATGCGCTTCATAAATGATTCAGATCCTATGGCTGCAGGAAACTGGAAAGATGGAGGAATGGAAATGACAAAAAGAGAGAGGTAAAAAAAAAACAGTGAGAGAAGGGAGAAAAAGACATTATAAAACTGGGGGGATTAATAAAGTTGTTAACTAACTAACTAAAACATTAGAATGTGAAGTGGGTGGAGAATGTATGCATGCTTTTGTCAGTCCTGTGTTCAGTAGGGGTGGGAATCTTTAGTCACCTCACGATCCGATTCAGATTCTGGGAGTCACGATCCGATTCCAGAACGATTCTTGATCTACTTTTTTCCCCCATATTAATTAGTTTACCGACTTGAGAATCTTAAAATCCTTACATTTACATATCCTTAAATAAGTAATTAAGTACTTTTAAAAATAATTACAAATTGAAAAAAATAATTAAAACAGTTGTATGTTAAGAATTTTAAACTAATATAACTTCAAAACATGCAAGCAAGTAGCAAATAATAAAGAGGGACATAGAAACATATTACAAACAACAAACAAAGAGTGCTTTCAGTATTTAAGATTATCTGAACATTTTCTATTCAAGAACTGTGAGTGATTTTTCTTAATCTTTACTGTTGTTTTTTACTATGACATCATAGACAGCGGGAGATCTATTAAGCTGCATTCACGCACGGATCTCTTTTGAAATATAAGTAATGTGGTTTGTCCTGTCCGTTTAATCCCTTAAGACATAACTGGCTGCGTTTACATTAATTTTGCGTCATAAAACCATTTTGAGATGCAAGTGCATTAAACCACTTACACGGAGACGCGCACAGCCGCATGTGCGAGCAGTCTTCACAAAGTGCGCATCATTTGAAATTGAAAGCAGCCTTCTGTTAGTGAGGTTCATATTTTAAATATATGTCCACTGCTTTCCAAACCACATAAATGATGAGTTCGTAGAGCATTTGTAAGGAAAATACTGACGGGCAAGACTGCACACTTCGTGTAACATCAAACAAAGCGCGCGTCTCTCACAGCGCATCCGGTGCAATGAAGCCCGCGAATGTCCTTGTAATTCGCTTCAACCTTTCCGAACTTTATGAAAGATTATTTTACGGAAAGGTTCGAGTGGTGTATGTGTGTGAGGAATTGGAAGCAAGCAGAATACGGGTGTTTCTAAAGCAAACTCAGCGTCTTCAACCTTTCCGAACTTTATGAAAGATTATTTTACGGAAAGGTTCGAGTGGTGTATGTGTGTGAGGAATTGGAAGCAAGCAGAATATGGGTGTTTCTAAAGCAAACTCAGCCTCATCGCGCATCTGGTTAAAAACTAAGCTCAGAACCGATTCTGAAATTCTCAGAATCGTTGGAGAGAGAATCGCGATGCATCGATGGATCGATTTTTTTCTCCCACCCCTAATGTCCAGTGTCCGGTATTGTACGTCTAACCCTCGTGCTACGTGTGTGTTCCTGCCTGTTCCGTGTACCTCTTTATTTGGATGAATAAAGACTGTTGATGGTTAATCTCCTTCGTCTCCACGCTCCTTCGTATCCGACACAGTAGCAGCGAATTGTGACAGAATACCGGACCCAAAACAATAGCGTAAGCGGCGCCCCTTCTCCCTGTTTTCTTTTTCGTGTTTTGAAAGTCTTTTGGTTTCCTGTTTCTCCCCGCGGCCATGGAAATAGCCGCTCGGTTCTCCGCTCTAGTCCGCAGGAATCTCCCTTTCATTGAGTATGCCCGGGAATTCTGCGGGCTCGCCACGGCGACGACGTTGGACGATGCCACCATCAATTCTCTGTTTTGGATTGGGGCCAATTGCTATCGCCCGTGGACCTCCCAGACACCACAGGGCTGAGCTGGAGGGAAGGTATCCTCCGGTGTCTGGAGAGCGTCCGGCCCCGATCCAGAACCGCTCCTCCATCAAGTCCGCCGGCCACTGCACTCTCAAGTCCGCCAGCCGCTCCTCAAGTCCGCTGGCCGCTCCATTGTCACGTTCGCCGGCCGCTTCAAAACCAAGCCCGCCGGCCGCTCTGAAGTCATGCCCGCCGGCTATTCCATTGTCATGCCCGCCGGCCGCTCCGAAGTCAGGCCCACCGGCCGTTCCATTGTCAAGACCGCCAACCAATTCTCTCCCAAGCCCTCAGCTGACAGCACCCACTCCTTAACCCTAAATCAAAGGAGGAATATGAGGAGGAAAAGGCTGTCGGCTCCAGCCCTTGAGTCCCCTCCAGTGTCGGCTCCAGCCCCTGAGTCCACTCCGGAAAGTGCTCCAGTTCCCACGTTCAGCCCAAGGAGGGCTCCAGTCACCACGTCCAGCCCAAGGAGGGTTCCTATTCCGAAGTTAAGCCCAGAGAGGGTTCCTGTTCCCGAGTTAAGCCCAGAGAAGACTCCTGTTCCTAAGTCTGGCCCAGAGAGGGTCGCTGGTCCTGCGTCAGGCCCATGGATGGCCTCAGGAGCTGAAATCTGTTATAGGGATCCAGCTGTAGAGGCCGGGCCGAATACCAAGGCCACGGAGGCCGCTCCGCTATGGGCCCCTGAGCTCCCTGCGCCGCCATGGCTCCGTGGACTGCATGCTCCGCTATGGTCCCCTGAGCTCCCTGCGCCGCCATGGCTCCCTGCGCCGCCATGGCTCCCTGGACTGCATGCCTCCGCCATGGCCCCCTGAGCTCCCTGCTCCGTCATGGCTTCCTGGACTGCCTAAGCCGCCATGGCTCCCTAGTCTGCCTGCTCCACTATGGCTCCCTAGTCTGCCTGCTCTGCCATGGCTCCCTAGACTGCCTGCTCCGCCATTGCTCCCTAGTCTGCCTGATCCGCCATGGCGCCTTGAGCTCCCTGCTCCATCATGGCTTCCTGGACTGCCTGAGCTGCCATGGCTCCCTAGTCTGCCTGCTCCACTATGGCTCCCTAGTCTGCCTGCTCTGCCATGGCTCCCTAGACTGCCTGCTCCGCCATTGCTCCCTAGTCTGCCTGATCCGCCATGGCGCCTTGAGCTCCCTGCTCCATCATGGCGCCCTGAACTGCCTGATCCGCCATGGGTTCCGGAACGGGTACTGCTCTGGAGGCCTGCCGTCCTGTGTAAGCCTGTCCTGAAGGGCCTCCAGAGCGCCCACCCCCCCTCCCCATTGGATGTTGTGTGGGGCGTGGACCATAGACCGTAAAAAAAGATAGACGACGCGTCTCCTATTCCTTCCACTATAGAAAAGTGAAGCCAAAGCATCTCAATATGGCCGCTGCCATCTTGAGTAAATGACGTCATTTGGAGCCCGAGTCTGCGCAGTAGAGATTCGTTTGGAGCCAGAGTCTGCGCAGTAGTGTCGTAAGGTGGAGCCGCGGTATCAAACTCCCGCCCAAACTCCCGCAGACCCGATCAACCGTAACGACACACCCCGTTTTTATAGCATCAAATTACTAGCTAAAATCAAACTTATCAAAAAAAAACGAACATTTGAACATGTATCAGCGTGATAACAACTACCTTAAATGACCAAAACCATCTTTCGGAAAATTGTATTGGAAGTGTAATTAATTTTTTTATTTTGACTCAAGTCCCATTAGTTTACATGGAGAGAGCGGGGTTTATGACCTGTACTGCAGCCAGCCACCAGGGGGCGATCAAAGAGCCTGCAGCTTCACTTTTCAGGATGTGTGAGGCACACCCGGCGTGGACGCGCCTTCCGGGAGGGGGGAGTAATGTCAGTCCTGTGTTCCTATGTCTTGTGTTTTGTTCCCCATGTTCTCCCCATGACCTAGTTTCTCCCTCGTGTCAATTATGTTAATTGATTTCAGGTGTGTCCCAATTAGTTCCATGTTTCTTAAGCCCTGTGTTTTTCCATGTCCAGCGTCCGGTATTGTACGTCTACCCCTCGTGCTACATGTGTGTTCCTGCCTGCTCCGTGTACCTCTTTATTTGGATGTATAAAGACTGTTGATGGTTAATCTCCGTCGTCTCCGCGCTCCTTCGTATCCGACACAGTAGCAGCGAATCGTGACAGCTTTTAAGCCAATCTACATTACCTTCCCATTTATGCATAAACTACAGCTAAACTGTCTCAGACTTGACCCTCTTCTTGTCTCAGCCTTGAATCAGACTTCAAGCCTTCTCAGGTCTTGGTCTAGACTTGGATTAGAATGAACTGATCTCAGCTACAACACTGTTAAATTAACCTTAAGTTTTGCCATATTCTCTGAATGGAAAAACTATGGTATGAAAGCATGTCTCCTCCATCTGGATAACAAAGCAATGAAAAAATTATGAATATTCAAATGTGTAATACATGATGTCTGAACTATTTTTGAGCATTTGCAGGAACAATCCTTCAGAGGTGTTGATTAGTGAGTTTTATCAAATGTTAGTTCTGTATAACAGACATTAAAACACAATTCTGTAAAGCTGTTTAGAAAGGCATGGATTGCCAAATGGATTGTTGCTTTGGTCCCACCTTATATTAGGCAGCCTCAACTACTATGTACTTCCATTTAAATTAATCATTTGATACAATGAACTTATTGTATGTATACATGTTTTTACATTTTGTACTTATATATTTTTTTAAATACCTGCATGTAATTACATCTGTAATTAATTTCTGTAATTACATTTATAATTACACTGTTGACCCACCCCTTACACCTTAACGCACCCTTAAACCTACCCATACCACCAAACCTGTCCCTAACCTTACCCGTAATCCACCTCACTATGGGCATCCTATGACCCCTTTAAAGTTAATGTTTTCATGCAGCTATATTTCCAAGTATATCATCTACCACCCAGAGTTAGAAGGCCATGCTAACCAGGCAAACCTTGACTTATTGGGTTACACCAAAAAAAGAAGAAGTAATTTTTAAGGGTCAGGTCAGGAAGGAGAAGCTCTATAAAGCAACAACTGCACCGTTTCACTTTTTAAAGTGCAATTTACCATGTTCCTGCCAGAGTTAGGAAAGCTCCAGATGTGCTAAAGCATAACAAGAGAGCTAAGCTTGGCAACACTACATATTTCATGATCAAACTACTGCCAAATGATTCCTCTTCCTGTCAACACTTTGTACAGCAGGACTGTAGTCTAACCTCTACTAAATGATTCTCTCTCTCTCCATTAGAACAGCAGTGAGCTGTGAGCCTAAATAGAATTTGTTTCACCAGGATCCTGCTGATCTCTGCTATTCTCTCAAGCTCACATGAAAGGTATGTGAAATATTCATATTGATGGATTTTCCCTGTACACAACAAGCCAGTGTTTTTCTCCACCACAGTCAGCCTCCACTGGATGTGACCTGCAGTCTCACTAAATTCTTATACCTGAGTCATTGTTTGGGCTCTGGACCTACAAGATTAGGTTCTTACCAACACAAAGTCACAAGTAACAGAGAGCTTTGTGACAGAAGGACACACACAAAGCAATAGATTTAGATGCAATGCAAACGGTGCTTTCCCATGTATAACCTGCACCCATGAAGGAGGCGGTTTGGATTAGGGCTGTCAAAATGGCAGAAAAACTTTGTACTTAAATATTATCAAAATTTGAATTATATTAGAATTTAAAATGCATAATTTCAGTTAGGGTGAAGAAAAGTTTTTGGCTTCTCTCCTGAGGCCACAAGAGGGCACATCGAGCAAAATATTACTAATGCACGTTTATTCAAAGCATAAGATAACATGACTATCTGTGGGAAAAAAAGTGCATAATGTTTAAAATAATGTTTATAAACCGATTATAATTAATTAAGTTGCTTAAACAACTATAAACAAAACAGCATCATGTATGTACGTATAGTTTAATACAAAGGGCGGAAAGCCAATTACACAGAGTACATTTTTAATTTAAAAACATGAGATGCAGTGGGATGGGGAAAAAAACCCACCATAAAATCTCGATATATGTTTTTTTTTTTTTCAAAGTTAAACTTGCATGAATTTTACATGGCTTTCTAAACATGCGGCTCTTTTGTGCAAGATGCGAGTGCAATGGTGATAAATGTCCCTCTAGAAAATGCGCAAAATATGCATTCTGTGTGAACGGCTTGGTTTCAGTTTTTATGTAAACAAGATCTTCTCCTCATTGATGTTCTCTTTTTCCGCAATATTTTTAATGAACAACACAGCAGCGCCCCATCTAGTGGCTTCAACTGGATAGGCTAACAAAAACATTATAATGCAATGACACATCGTCATCGCATCTCGTGCGCCACTGATAAGGCTGCCTCCTTAATGCACACCTAAAATTTGAATGCAATGTTTTTGCATTTGAATGTGGATTTTTATTTGAAATTCGACGAATATTCGTAATTCGATTTTTTTTTTTTTTTGACAGCCCTAGTTTGGATGATCTTTATGACGTTCTTGTTCTTAGATATGGCTTGAGTGCCTCCTTCAATATAAATATGTATGATTTTTCACCCGTTTTACGGTCTTTCAGAACAAAACTGCTCAGTTTTAGATAGAACTCATGTCTTAGGTACTTGCAACTATATTTCTCATGATTGCAACTTTATAGTCACCAACTATGACTATATTTCACAATTGCGACTTATTATGACTTCATATCTCACAGTGTTACTATATTTCTTATTGCAACATTTACCTCACAATTATTTAGTTTTTTATTTATTCTAAAACAGGTTTCCATAAAACCCATAACCCTAAGTATGAGCATGAGTATTAGTGATGCATGCCAAACACCATTAACCAGAGCAGTAAGTAGTACACAGAAAAAGTACTATGCAAACTAGTCCATGTCAATTTGTCTTTACACTAACAAGGTTTAATCCCTTCTATGTATTCATACTATACATGTAAACATTTGTGATAGTTATAGAAAAAATAACTGAACTATGCTCTTTCTGTTCCACAGCATTAAAAGAACACTCTCATCAGAGGGAAAGAGGAAGCTCAGTTTTACGCAAATTAACAGTGATAGTCAACTTCTCTCTAAAAATAAACAGAGCTGCCAGTAGAATAAGTGAGGTAGGAGACCTCGATGCTGAATACCCCAAATCAGAGAAAATGACATTTTTCTGTAAGAGGTAAGAATAGCTGAAGACAAAAAGTAGATGGTCTGCCGGTGTACCAATCACTTGGTAATTCAGCAAGAAAAAGATTGATGTGGTGGGAGGCAAGAAGTATTTTTCCACTGAATGGCCTTTTTATGAGTTTGCCATTAAATATTTAGAGGTAACGCAGTGAGCAATTAGGGCGTATATACAGCATAAATAATGAAATTAATAAATACTGCACATAAAAAGACAAACCAGTTCCCACAGAAAACAATCAAGCATACCACCTTAACGCCCTTCCCATACTGGATCTCTACCTAATAACTCCCCTGTGGCGGGGTGGAGGGGTATGCCAGGAAAGACTGCCCCCCCTTTGAGGATGGGAGGGAAAAAAAACTCCAGCAGGACACTACCTTGCAGTTGTCTGAACCGCCCATCCAGGATGGAGTTGTTGAAGCAGATGTTAGAAGCACTGTAGCTCAGCCAGCGTGCTCGTCTCATACTCCGGGATGGGGAAAGGGGGCAAGATGGTGAAGATCGTGGAGGCGAAGGCCGATGGCCCCTCGGGGTGCAGATGGAAGAGGATGATGAGGTTGAGGAGACTGAAGTAAGAGTCATGGGCGCTACTTTAGGTGCGATGCCCAGTAAAGTTCTGTTCCTCTCCGGCAGTTGCTCGGGTTCGCGAATGTGGGGACTTTTAGTTTTGCCCCCTCTGCTCTGGGCCCTGTAAACCGGCGGGGTGCTTCTGCTCCGACTGCCTGGTGCATTGGTCCGGGTCGGGACTTCTTTTACCGTGGTATATTGCCGGCTGCTGACTTCTCGCACGACTGGGGTAGGGCGGATCGCAATGGTGTCTCTGCTGGTCTTCAAGCTGAGTTTGACCTCCCTCAGCCGGGTCTGGCTCACGGGTACCGCGCGACACAAACAGGGGCTGCTCATCCTCACCACGCTAAATCAACACGCAAGGCTGGGAAAGAGCGAGTGATGCTGTTGTGCCTCTCCCCGGCAGCACATGGAGTGGTTCTCCAGCACCCCAGCCATGCATATAATATGCCCCCGTTCCTGTCCGCCCCACAACACACACACTCATCTAAAATGTCATCAAATGGCTGTACACGTGCTTGTGTGTGTTTTGATTTGTTACAAATACAATGTGATGTCAGACTGTAAGTGCGTGCATAAGCGGTTTGGGCCCTGATGCAAATACAAACTACAAATGTATTAATGACTGTGTACTCAAAGTGTACTTAGTATACTCAGAGGGATGCATGTCTGTTCAGAAGCTGTAAATCAACTGTGAAGAATGGGAACCACTTCCCTCTCGCTCGCTCACCCTCCCTCACTTTTTAACTCTCTCTAATTACATTACAGAATGAGCAGAGCACAGACGCACCAACAGAACACATCACACTCCCCCTGGCTCAGCAACATACACTTGGCTTAAAGAAGCAGGCCGAGTTTGAGTACACCATCACTAATGCATTTCAAAACAGAAAGACCCCTAGCCTTAAATTAAAAAAAAAACATAACATATTCTCACAAAACTAAATTCACGACATACAAGTTTTAATTTATATAACATTACAGTATATTTTAGTTTACCATAACTGTTCACCAGTACACTTTAACCAAAGATAATATAACCATATTTCAAAGTAATTATGAAAATATAAAGATGTATTTCAATCCTACATAAGTGGAGAAAAAACACCTTAAAGGTGCAATAGGTGATTGTCTTCAGAAACATTTTTTGTTATGCTGGTTGAAAGTCTCTTCACATCCCGATAGCAATCATTAAGTTAAGTGGTCTAAATGTATTTGTCTGTATTTATATATTCTGTGGAAGGTGTAGGATCAAGAAATGTTCGTCTAATCAAAACGTTCGGTCCGAGCGTTTTAATATGCTTTCCTACCTGCCTGTCAACGTATGTATTATCATACCTCTGCGCACCCAGTTCGCGCAGACAGGATACGTCATTAGCGCGTTCACGCACGCTGTGCAGCCAGAGCGAGGATGGCAGGCAAACATCAACAAGCCGATCTTCCTTCCTGGTATTGTAGTACTTTTAAAGATTTCTCACCGGTGAATGACACATGATGTAGCCCAGCGGTTAATCCAGTCCTCACGCCAGCTCGTTAGAAGTGAGCTACGTGCATGAACTGTGTTCCGATCGATATGATCCCTACACAGAGTTCATTGCTCCCTACTCCCTGAGCAGGGGAAATCCGTTGAAGTTTACTTCACTTCGGAACATGGGCTGGAATTGGGAACCTGATGTAGCCTATTGTAGTAATGTTGTCTCTGGTCTGTGAGTGTAAATGCGTTCAGGGGGCGTGGCTTTGGACGGCGATTGCAGGGTTGGTGGGACGTTCGCTTTCAGTACTATCAGGCTAAAGTTAGCATTTTCCAAGATCTCCTATTGCACCTTTAAAGTTCAGCTAATTGCATTTAATATCATTTTAAACTATAGTACATTTTCATTTAATTGCAATTATCATGCAATTAAAAGAATAGTTCACCCAAAATTAAGCTTTGTTGTTAATTTACTCACCCTCAGGCCACCCAAGATGTAAACATAGGTACTTTCTTCTTTAGTCAAACCGTAAAGAAGATTTTTAGCTGAAACCGTGTCCTTAGCGATTCTTAAAATGCAAGTCAAAGGCTACTGTCACTTTTGCGAATCAAAAAAGTAGCCTATATCAGGCAACAACAAAATGAACACCTGTGGCTCATGACAATATATTGAGGTCTTATGAAGTGAAACAGTTGTTCTGTGAAAGAAACTGAACATTATTTACAAAATTTTTACCGGTAGTCCATAGCCTTAGGCAAATGGTCAAGAGAGATGTATGGTTTGCGAACGAATCATTAATTTGAACCGGTTCTTTTTGGTGAACTATTTGAACCAGTTTACCAAATTGGACTGAACTGCCTGAAACAGTTCAAGGCTCGAGTAGCACAGATTTACAAGTTAACGAATCACCAAGGACCATGGTTTCAGCAATAAATCTTCTTTACTGTTCTACTGAAGAGAAATCTTGGATGGCCTGAGGTTAAGTAAATTAACAAAAAAAATCATTTTTGGGGAGAACTACTGTATCTCTTTAATTGTCAGAAAACTTTACATTCAGTTCACACTTGTATATTGATTCATGCCTTGTTTTTTAATCCATCCATCCATCCACCTATTCTCCAAACTGCTTGTCCTGCCTTTTGTAACGGTTGTGGGGAAAAGTACATACTGTACTTGCTCCTTTATGTAAAATGACCATCAAAACCATGACATCTCATATCTCTAGAAGTGTTTAGTGTAGATATGCACAGCTATAAAGCAATATTCGGTTACAGTAGATATTAATGATAAAATTTGCGAAAGGAGAAATGTCCCAAATTGGATGCAAGAATTCAGTACTCTGTTAATGCAGTCAAAGAGGTCTTTCCATGAGGCTTTGACTTGGGCCAATAAGCAACCTCCTAACAATGCCTCAGAAACCACTCAGAAAACCCGAGCAACCACACAGCATCGTGAAGCACCACTCACGTTTTCTTCTGAAAAAAATGTATGATAGTGTACTGTCACTCAAACAGTTTTCATAACTGTCCTATGTGGATTACCCAGTCCCTGGAAAGGGTCTTGTAAGTCTGGTCATGAAATTGCTATTTAAAACTTGCTGTCTCTGAGAGCAGCAGACCCCACAGGTGTGCCAAAAATTACAAGCTCCTGCAACCATGCCGGATATTTAAGCACTGGGCACAGACAGGCAGGGCAGCTGTCCAGCTCAGTCATACCGAGGCATGCTGGGTATGTGCAAATGATCCTGGCTGGTCAAGAGGGGCAAGAGAGGATAGGGTTCAGCTGCCTGTATATGTATTTGCACATTTGTGGACTCTGTATATCCAAGCCAAAGCAACATGTGCTCAGTTTTATGTCACTTGAGACGACTCACCTGCAAGCGCTTTAATGCGCGAGCGCTCAAACAGTCTGGCCGAGCTGTTGTCGTTGTCGAGCTCTTCGTCAGACAGTTCGAAGCGGGTGTTGATGCGGCTGTACTGCTGAGTGATTTCAGCATTGTCAAAGTCTGTGGTGGAGGTCATAGTTGCCACTGAGATGAAGAGGAATGAGAGAGACCAAACACCTCACCGTGCTACACGAAGACAAGACAGTGGAATGCCAGAGATGGATGACCTGAAAGGTGAAAGAGATAGAGGAGGAGTTTAAGTGCACATTTATCTTTTTCAGATTTTGCACTGAAGTGACCATTATACATTTTGAAATTTCTGTTTGCACCACACTATATTTAGATACTTGTACCTAAGGGACTCTGTGAGTGTAAATGCGTTCAGGGGGCGTGGCTTTGGACGGCGATTGCAGGGTTGGTGGGACGTTCGCTTTCAGTACTATCAGGCTAAAGTTAGCATTTTCCAAGATCTCCTATTGCACCTTTAAAGTTCAGCTAATTGCATTTAATATCATTTTAAACTATAGTACATTTTCATTTAATTGCAATTATCATGCAATTAAAAGAATAGTTCACCCAAAATTAAGCTTTGTTGTTAATTTACTCACCCTCAGGCCACCCAAGATGTAAACATAGGTACTTTCTTCTTTAGTCAAACCGTAAAGAAGATTTTTAGCTGAAACCGTGTCCTTAGCGATTCTTAAAATGCAAGTCAAAGGCTACTGTCACTTTTGCGAATCAAAAAAGTAGCCTATATCAGGCAACAACAAAATGAACACCTGTGGCTCATGACAATATATTGAGGTCTTATGAAGTGAAACAGTTGTTCTGTGAAAGAAACTGAACATTATTTACAAAATTTTTACCGGTAGTCCATAGCCTTAGGCAAATGGTCAAGAGAGATGTATGGTTTGCGAACGAATCATTAATTTGAACCGGTTCTTTTTGGTGAACTATTTGAACCAGTTTACCAAATTGGACTGAACTGCCTGAAACAGTTCAAGGCTCGAGTAGCACAGATTTACAAGTTAACGAATCACCAAGGACCATGGTTTCAGCAATAAATCTTCTTTACTGTTCTACTGAAGAGAAATCTTGGATGGCCTGAGGTTAAGTAAATTAACAAAAAAAATCATTTTTGGGGAGAACTACTGTATCTCTTTAATTGTCAGAAAACTTTACATTCAGTTCACACTTGTATATTGATTCATGCCTTGTTTTTTAATCCATCCATCCATCCACCTATTCTCCAAACTGCTTGTCCTGCCTTTTGTAACGGTTGTGGGGAAAAGTACATACTGTACTTGCTCCTTTATGTAAAATGACCATCAAAACCATGACATCTCATATCTCTAGAAGTGTTTAGTGTAGATATGCACAGCTATAAAGCAATATTCGGTTACAGTAGATATTAATGATAAAATTTGCGAAAGGAGAAATGTCCCAAATTGGATGCAAGAATTCAGTACTCTGTTAATGCAGTCAAAGAGGTCTTTCCATGAGGCTTTGACTTGGGCCAATAAGCAACCTCCTAACAATGCCTCAGAAACCACTCAGAAAACCCGAGCAACCACACAGCATCGTGAAGCACCACTCACGTTTTCTTCTGAAAAAAATGTATGATAGTGTACTGTCACTCAAACAGTTTTCATAACTGTCCTATGTGGATTACCCAGTCCCTGGAAAGGGTCTTGTAAGTCTGGTCATGAAATTGCTATTTAAAACTTGCTGTCTCTGAGAGCAGCAGACCCCACAGGTGTGCCAAAAATTACAAGCTCCTGCAACCATGCCGGATATTTAAGCACTGGGCACAGACAGGCAGGGCAGCTGTCCAGCTCAGTCATACCGAGGCATGCTGGGTATGTGCAAATGATCCTGGCTGGTCAAGAGGGGCAAGAGAGGATAGGGTTCAGCTGCCTGTATATGTATTTGCACCTTTGTGGACTCTGTATATCCAAGCCAAAGCAACATGTGCTCAGTTTTATGTCACTTGAGACGACTCACCTGCAAGCGCTTTAATGCGCGAGCGCTCAAACAGTCTGGCCGAGCTGTTGTCGTTGTCGAGCTCTTCGTCAGACAGTTCGAAGCGGGTGTTGATGCGGCTGTACTGCTGAGTGATTTCAGCATTGTCAAAGTCTGTGGTGGAGGTCATAGTTGCCATTGAGATAAAGAGGAATGAGAGGGACCAAACACCTCAGCGTGCCACACGAAGACAAGACAGTGGAATGCCAGAGATGGATGACCTGAAAGGTGAAAGAGATAGAGGAGTTTAAGTGCACATTTATCTTTTTCAGATTTTGCACTGAAGTGACCATTATACATTTTGAAATTTCTGTTTGCACCACACTATATTTAGATACTTGTACCTAAGGGACTGTTGACACAAAAAATGCAAAACATGGGCAGTGGGGGAAAAAAGGCAACCTGAGGTCCTGAGGCAACTTAAGAAGTCTGTTTTTAAAACACTTTGTCATGTGCAAGAAACTGGAAAAGACGCAACCGCAATAGTCCAACATAATCATCTAGCACATGTTTAAATAGAAAAACACTGAAGTACAAGAATGCAAAAGTGTGATCTGTGTGAACAACCCCTTTATGTGTCCCACATACCATGATTATATAGGCCTATTTATATACAGTGGTGGCCAAAATGATTAGAACACTAGTATTTTCACCAGCTAAAAAATGGTTTAAGTCAGTTATTTCTGTTATGTTTTTGCTGTAGTGTGTCAGTAGGAAATATCAGTTTAAATTTCCAAACATTCATTTTGCCATTAATTGTAATACTCCAGTGAGATTTTTGTTTGCACAAAGAGTCTGATAACAGCCAGTGCTCCACACAGAGATCTGATCTCTTCATCATCCAGTCTGTCTGGAATGACGTGAAGAAACAGAACAAACTGAGACAGACTAAATCCAGAAGAACTGTGGCAATGTCTCCAAGATGTTTCAAGAAACCTACCTGCAAAGCTACAGTACTGTTAAAAGTTTTAGGCACTTGTGTAAAAAATGCTGTAAAATGAGGATGCTGTCAAAAATAATGTCATAAATAGATTTGCTTTATTAATCAACTTCTATTTGCTCAATTAAATCAACATTTGGTGTGACCATCCTTTGCGTTTAAAGCAGCTTTTGCCCTAGATGCACTTGTGCATAGTTTTTCAAGTAGCTTTGCAGGTAGGTCTTTGTGCAAACAAAAATGTCACTGGATTATTACAATTAATGGCAAAATTAATGTTTGGAAATGTAAACTGATATTTCCTACTGACACTACAGCAAAAGATAGAAATAACTGACTTAAAACCATTTTTTAGCTGGTGAAACTACTAGTGTTCTAATCATTTTGGCCACCACTGAACAGTGGGGAACACACAGTAACTATAATTGAAAAATGGAATTAAAAAGTTTTAGAATTTTGAACATTTCAAAATAACAAATAATAAAGAATCTGCATTCGTGCTTACATCGAAGCACAATATGCTCTTTGGAACATTTTTAAATTGTGCTGGATAACATGATCATCGGGTATTGTTCATTTCAGCTCAAGAGCTGCAAATAAAAAGGGAAAAAAGAGAGACGAGCTTATGAGAAATTATTAAATTTAATAATTTAATTAAATGAAAATTCTAATTTTCACTCACATTTATATTGATAATAAAACATGTAATGAAAAAATGGTTTTTAATTAGAAAAACACAAAATGTTCACACAAATATATGTCTGAAGCATGACTGGTAGAATCATTTATGAAAGTAGATGATTATTTAAGACTCTACAGAGGACATGTGCAAATTTGTAGTGGTACTTATGCTAAAAACTGACTCTTGCAGTTGCCCATCCTCCTATCATTACCTGCCCCTCTGCTTGTCCCTGTCTATAAGTAATAAATAATTAATAAATGTATACCTGTTTTCCTTATAGAATGTTTCGCTACACCCTCAAGATACCAAAGGCCACCATTTTCAGCACATGTCCTCTAACCGTCACTCTTAACGAGGGTGTGTATTTGCGCGTGCTACTGTGGAATGGCGGGTGAAGGTTAGCCGCTAAGATAGTTCTATCTTTGTGAGGCATGTTGCTCATGTGTAGTCTTATCACCCTAAACGGGGGGCTGGGCAACCCCTCTGGGTTAAAGAATGTGAAGAGCACCCTTCACAAATTTTCCTACTTCATCACGCGCTACGTGATCAGATATTTGCTTGCGTGTTTTGTCTCAGTCAGATAATTAGGGGGGAAAATCCTTGCTAAACATTAGCAGTGAACTTCTTGAGACAATCCAAAGCTTCTGCTCTGGTTGGCTTCAAATATCTAGGCCATTGAAATGCACTGGACCAAATGAATTTCACCTACTATTTGTAGTGGGTCATGAGGGTTAGTGTACTGTAACAATGCCAGGCGTCAGTTGTGCAATATACAAAATGAAAATGAATGACACAATCAACATCTGGCTCAAGAACTGAGGGAAGGGGAGAATCTAACAGGTGTCAGAAAGAGTGGTGTCTTTTTTTCTCTCTCTCTCTCTGTATCAGCCCAGCGCAGAGGGGGTGTTATCAAAGAACTATTCTCCACCCACAAGCGGGAAACCCGTTATCACAAGAGGCACAACTTTGCTGCTCTCTCTGCTTATGGTGTCTCTGTCTCTGCAATATGCTCACGTGCACACATACAGTTTATGACGAAGTATGTGCTATCTCAACCGAAAAAGAGGTACAGTAGGGACTGCTTTAAAAAAATTCTTCACCTAAAAAAGAAAATCATAATGTCATTACAAACCTGTGTGACGTTCTTTCTTCTATAGAACACAAAAGAAGAAAGTTTGAAGAATATTGATGCTGCTCTTTTCCATACAATGTAAATATACAGTAACCAAGCTGTCAAGCTCCCGAAATGACAAGTAGTCCTTAATAAGTCCTTATGATTTGTTTTCTCAAGCCATATGATAGCTTTGTGAGTAACAGACCAAAATTAACTTTTTGTGTTCCCTGAAAATCATACTTTTTGAAAATCAAAATCTCATTTGCAGTTGGGCATACTTTATTTTTTACATTTTTGTGTGAACTATTTAAATGTTTATAAATCTACAAATGCTAGATTATTAAATCTGAACATTTCTAGGATATTAAAATTGCATTATAGCCTATTTGGTAGTAACTGTATTGTTCACAGTAATAACACTAGCACAGTAGTGTTCCTGTGGCTCAGTGGTAGAGCACTGCGTTAGCAGCGCAAAAGGTCATGGGTTCAATTCCCAGGGTACACACATACTGGTAAAAAATGTATAGCCTGAATGCACTGTAAGTCGCAAAGCGTCTGCTAAATGCATACATGTAAACTGTAAAATAAAAACTGTAACTGAAATACTTTAAGAGCTGTATCTCCAGCTAATAATATCTATCACAGCCATGATAATGTCACAGTGTGACATTATCATGGCTGTCATATAATGACACTCTCAAATTCATGACATGGCATGTCATATAATGACACTCTCAAATTCTGCAACCGAAGCTGAGAAGGCTGAGGAAGCTGACCCAGCGGGTTATTTCTCACATGTGCGAGAGGAGAGGCCACACTTAGGTGTGGTATGAATCATGACGCACTGTGTGTGCCATGTTACTGTAGGAACAGCTGGAGCCTGGCACTAGAGTATTCTGTGTTTAAAGTAAATTGTGGGTATAAACACCACCTTGAAGAAATACGTTTACCCTGAAACTGAAATTCTGTCATTAGTTATTCACACTCATGTCTACCAAACCCGCGTGACTTTCTTTCTTCTGTAAAACACAAAAATAGATGTTTCAAGGAATGTTCACGCTGCTCCTTTCCGTGCAATGAAAACAAAAAAGGCTGACATGATTTTAATGCTTGAATAAACTGTTCTGTTAAAGATGCAGTAAGTTCAGTTCAGGCAAGCAGAGCATACAATTAACAGACAGAATAACACAAACTATTCCTGGAATGAACTTTATGGTCATATTATGAAGTTCTGGGCAGTAAGTAATGGTGCTCACACCACAGCGGTTCCCCTATAAGGTGAGCTTGAAACAGCTCACAGAATTGTATTATTTCAAAGGCTTAGTGACAGCTGTTTTTCTTTTGCTAATGCTGTGAAATAGCTTTCTTCTGTTTATTCAATGAGAAACAGAGACCAGCCGAATGTGTTTTGATCCTCTGTTGGAAAGTCCAGCTGATAGCTGTAGCTGTTGGAACATGGTGGCTAGTTTCTAGATGCCCAAACTGGTCTATGTTCCAAAATCCAGACTGACTGCCTTAAACGTATAACAAGTTGGTTTGTTTCTGGTCCAGTGTGGTCCACCAGTTTGGACAAGATTGACTCAACTAGTGACCAGCTTGGACCTCAGAGTTGCTCACAGAGTCAAATTAATGATCATATATATTAGAAAGATGAGAGATGATAGTTATCAAATTAAGAGAATTTAACTGTCATATTTCTCAAGTTCTCATAGTGAAAAGCAGACAATTACTGTATGTAGGAAAATTAACAGTTCTTACATATTTGCATTGGTTTGTATCCAGTATGTTTCCTCCAAGGGCTTTTTATCTGTACTGATCACACATAGTGTTCAGTGCTCAACAGGTCGCTGCACTTCTCATAAGAGTGCAATCCTTTTACGAAAAGAACAATAGGCTAATTAAACGTGTCACTGCGATATTAAACATTCTATTCAGAGATATACAAATATATATATAATGTGATTAAAACAAAAATAGAAACAAATTGTTCATTGGGATGACATTGGGAACCCCAAGCTGAAGACAGGCCCTCTATGAGTTTCAAATGTAACAGTAAACTTACCTACACAACTGAAAAACAGTCCTGGAGAATGACACGCTTCTTTGTCGATGTCTTTAGAATAAAGTCCGTTATTTGAAGGGCAATAATAATCCCATGAGAGGCGCTGAGGTCTAGGTCACGGTGGGGGAGAGCTGCAGCAGGGGCAGGGGGTGCGCAGGGTCGCTCATTCTCCTCAGCCGCTGTCTGACCCACCCAAAGTGTTAAAAATAAAGCAGACCAGCGGAGCGGAGCGGAGAGGAGGCGCATTCCTGTCAAGAGTCACTGACTTTAAATGGCGTTCCCCACCCTTCCACTGCCCGCCTCTAATATCACAAGCCCTGCATAAATAAAAAAAAACAATTATTTACAATTCGCTACTAATTGATAAGGAATTTAAATTCGTTAAACACTTGTTGCTTGTTTGCGGTTTTCTAATTCTCTGGAAAATAATAGTATATTATATACATTTTGTTTACCGTACTATACCGTTTTTGTTGTTGTTGTTGTTTTTTGGCTAGGTGTAGCCTATAAGTAGAATATTTATTTATTTACATTTACATTTAGCAGACGCTTTTATCCAAAGCCACAAATGAGAAATGAGGACAATGGAAGAAATCAACAAAAGAGCAATGCTATGCAAGTGCTCTAACAAGTCTCAGTTAGCTTAATGCAGTACACGTAGCAAGGTTTTGTTTTAAATCATATAATAAATAAAAAGAAAACAGAAAAAGAATAGAGCAAGCTAGTGTTAAGAGGCCTTTTTTGCTTTTGTTAATTGTATAATAAATAAAAAGAAAACCAATAGACTGAATACAAAAAGATTAGAGAAGCAATCTTTTTTTGTACTACTTTATTTGGATACATTTATTAAAATTATTTTGCTACAAGTTACTGTATTACTTTAATCTAGCTATGTTTGTTATATAATCTATAATTTATAGTTTTATATGTACACTTTCCAATGCAAAATAACCCTGGGTTGGTGATGTTGTCACAGATACTGATCCTTTTTATTTCAAGTAAGGAATTAAAGAAATAAAGAGTTTAAATGGATTTAAATGAGTAAAGAAAAATAAAAATATTTTAAAAACCTAGAATTATATTTGCAAATAATATTTTTATTTCAATAAAGGGATGTGTCATTTTAATCAATCACAACTACACAAGTTAAAGCCACATGTTTTACCCTGTTCAAGTTTTAATAATCTTTTTCTTGAATTTACTTAAAAGGCTTTCAGGAAACCATGCAAAGCCTTGCTTAGGACATACTAGCAACGTGTTAAAAAATGCTAGCAACATGCTAAAATGTGTTAGAAACATGCTAGCAGTCTTTTACAACATTTTCTGGACATGTTAAAACCGTATCTGAATTATTATGTCAGAAATATAATTTACTAAACTGATGGTTCCTTTTAAGTGTAATGAGGTCACATGGGGTCTGAAGTGGTCTAATATGGCCTGGTTGAAATTTCATTTGTTTTTCTGTTTTCATCTGACTTTCTTTCTGTCAATCTTGACAACAAAACATTTAAACATATATCTTTGTAAAAGCCAACATCAAAGTTTGTCATCATACTTCATCTACTTGGGAATTAACAATACTACGAACAACTGTATTCACTTATAGTATTAACACATTACGTAATGACTACAAATACATTATAGGCACATGTTTACCTTTTTTTTTTTTTTTTTTGCCTTATTCAGCGTTATTGGCCTTATTTTTTGAATAGGACAGTAGAGACAGACAGCACAGTGGGGGAAAGAGGGGGAATGGGATCAGGAAATGACTCCGGCTGGATTTGAACTTGAAGCCCCGACAGCCAACAGCTCTGATGTGATTAGGCCATCAGTCCTGTAATAAAGAATAAAGAGACACCACAATTATTACATGTTTAGATTAATTTGAATGCTAAAATTATACTTACCTGATCACTCACCTCACCTGTTTACCTTTTTTTTTCAGTGGCCTTGTTTTTTGGTCTTATTTTTTGGATAGGACAGTAGCGACAGACAGGTAAATGGGGGAATGAGGGGGATTGTGTTCGGGAAAAGACTCAGGCCAGAATCGAACCCGAGTCCCCGACAGCCAACAGCTCTGATGTTATTAGGCCTTCAGTCCTGTAGTAAAAATCAAACAGACACCACAATTAATACATATTTCTGTTTATTGGAATGCTAAAATTATACTTACCTGATCACTCACCGCACCTGTTTACCATTTTTTGGGCTTGTTGTTTGGATAGGATTTATGTTTAAATTACATCAGATCACCACCAGAGGTCATCATCGCACCACTAATGGCCTGAGAAATCATCATCTTTTGGGCTTACTGCTTCGTTCAAGTAACCAAGTTATTCACGCTACTGTTCACGGTCAAGTATTTAAGATTAAAAATCCAGACAGATCTGAACAACTTAACTTACTTACACTTATAAATGTAGTTTAGTGATTTCATACCAGCAAATATCCTGTTGAGGCCAGTCTTTAAATCCACTTGTTAATGGGATTCCCAAATTTAAAAAATACTGAATATACAGAATTACAGATAAACAAACTATAAACTAATACAAAACACAATAAAGTATAAATTTATGTAAAGTAAAAACGGCTGGATTTGAACTTGAAGCCCCGACAGCCAACAGCTCTGATGTTATTAGGCCTTCAGTCCTGTAGTAAAAATCAAACAGACACCACAATTAATACATATTTCTGTTTATTGGAATGCTAAAATTATACTTACCTGATCACTCACCGCACCTGTTTACCATTTTTTGGGCTTGTTGTTTGGATAGGATTTATGTTTAAATTACATCAGATCACCACCAGAGGTCATCATCGCACCACTAATGGCCTGAGAAATCATCATCTTTTGGGCTTACTGCTTCGTACAAGTAACCAAGTTATTCACGCTACTGTTCACGGTCAAGTATTTAAGATTAAAAATCCAGACAGATCTGAACAACTTAACTTACTTACACTTATAAATGTAGTTTAGTGATTTCATACCAGCAAATATCCTGTTGAGGCCAGTCTTTAAATCCACTTGTTAATGGGATTCCCAAATTTAAAAAATACTGAATATACAGAATTACAGATAAACAAACTATAAACTAATACAAAACACAATAAAGTATAAATTTATGTAAAGTAAAAATAGCCTTTTACAAATAGCCTATTGTCGGTTGGAGAATTAAGGCCCGTTCACACCAAGGACGATAACTATAAAGATAACGATCACTTTCAAAACGATTTTTTCCCAGCTGATGAACGATAAAAAAAAAATCGACAGCCAATCAGAATCCATCCTGCTGTAACGCGCTCATGAATTTAAAGCGGCAGACGCATGTGCGCTTCGAATAAACGGATGATATCGTTCGCTGGTGTGGACGCTAATATCGTTTTCTTTATAGTTATCGTTCTTGGTGTGAACGGGGCTTTACGGTCACTCACCTCGGAGCTGCAAACTCTGTTGATGTAGAACGCGTTTTGGCTCAGATGATCGTCATGGTAACGGCGGTACATAATAATGTAGTTTAGAATCACAGAGTAACCTGTCTTAAATGTTTTATAGAACCTCGGTACAAAAATATTAAATGTTTTTGTACAAATATAATTCCAATTTTGATCATATACTTCACCTTTGTTCTCTCATCTCACATTTCTGCATCTCTTATATGTATGTATGTGTGTGTGTATATATATATATATATATATATAATGTAAATAACATATGAACTGTAATATAATGTTTTGTATATAAAATATACAGTATATATATATATACTTAATATTTTATATACAAAACATATGATATTACAGTTCATATGTTATTTACATAAAGTCATTTAAACATGTATATGCTAGACACTTTCCCTTACAAATTAATTTGGTCCCCCATGTGGTCATGGCCTTGCACTTAAAAAACCAAGTGAGATACTTGTAAATACTAAAATAAAGACTGAAAACAAGAAACATGAAAAATGGCAAATGTATTTAATAAAAACATGGTCTGGTTCATAAATTAAAAGTCATTAAGATTTTGGAAGCTCTTCCACAGAAACATAAAAAACTGCAAAAATAAAGAGACCATTTTAAAACATAAATGATGAATTATTTTACATTTAGATAATAGATTGCATATTATAGAAGACATTTACAGTATATTAAAACAATGTGATATAATAAAAAAAAGAAATATCCTTCATTTATATAGTATACTTTTTTGTTTCAGGGGGAACAACGTTTTACAGATCAGCTAAGTTACAAATAAAACCACTGGTCTTGTATCATTCTACAGTGCTTGAGCAAAGGCCCTCTTGATCACTATGTTAAAATGTAATGGCTTTAAAAGAAAATAACATTTTAAATATTGATACTGAAAATATCAATATCAGCAATAGCACTGCAGTCAATAACAGTTTTATGACAATCTATCCCATTTCAGCCAATATAGAACTTATCATAAATTGTGTAAGCAGTTACAACAGAAATTGCACAAAAATTTGCACAAACAAAAATGAAAATGGCTGGAAAACTATAATACCAGCAAACAACCCATAAAAAAAGAAAGGAACTGGACATATTTATGAAAGGCACTGTACTGCATATTACAGAGTAAAGTTTAAAAAGTCTCTACAGCTGATGTCAAGTTCAAGTTTTACATACTAGTTATTTCTGATAGTAGCTTAAGACAATGCTATGCATTAAAAGAATACTGTAATGCAGTTGATTGTTTTTACATGAATATCCTTCCTTACAAATAACAGAGCTATGCATAGTTTAGTCTATATCAAATGATAATCAAGTGGTAACTATATACATACATGAAAAAATAGCTTTGGGATTTTTACTTATAATCTTTTTACAATAATTAATACTTTGGCACATGGGGGCAAAGTTATCTAATAACAACAATAAAGACAAAATAAAATAAGGCAAGATAATGTATTACACAATATAATCATACCATCAGTGCTATGTGAAAAAGAATCAAGTAAAGAGCAAAAACATGAGGTGCAAATCTTAGCAAAAACCTTCAGGGGTTTAGTGTAAGTGCTTGTTGCTACATGTGTAACCTGATTGGTCATAAAGAGAAGAAAGAATCGAGGTCTGCTATGACTGCTGCTTGCTTTCTAGACACTGTATTCAGCAGTCTAGGAGCCAAGGACGGGCTTCCCAAATCTACCTATAGAGGGACACACAGGAAACAATGAGGAATTAGCAAATGCTAATTTAGTAAACTGATACACGATGAAGGAATGAATACAAGGGCAAGCCATCTTACTTGTAACAAGTAGATGACAGTGACTAACTCTCGACCGTTACGCTGGCTGGGTTGAAGTATCCAAGCGCTGGGTAGAATCTCACCTCGAATAGTATCCACACTGGGACGTGGCAGTGTCTCCTCAAATACAGACTGCATGGCCAGCACCCACATATCATCCTAAAGAAAAGAGGTCAGATCAAAATGAATGTGTGATTCAGGCAAGGTACTTTTGAATAAAGCTAATCACAGAATAGACTGTAAAGAACACCTGTTTAGATTCTGTACTGAGGCAGCAGAAGTCCCGCGGCTGTTTAAGCTGGCAGTTGGATACATCCGTCAAAAGATAGACTGATTGAAGAAAAAGACAAGACTAAGCAATACAATCAGTGAAGGTACATTTTGCTTTTGCCTGCATTTGAAGGCAAGTAATAATCATTATATCTTACCTATTAAGCCTGCTATTTACTCAACAATTTTTCGAAACCTTTAAATGTGACATATCATGACTTTTCCAGGTTTTAAGTGCTATAATCAGGTCCCCAGTGCATCTACCAACCACAATGATCTCACAAAGAGATACAAGGCAGATTGTGCGACATGTACAGTGTTCAACAACTCTTCTCTACTCGCATCCGTCATGGTACTCTCATGAATGGCGGCAGATGGTAACGCAGAGTAGAATTATTTAATAAAGTCGTTATTTTTGTTTTCTTTGCACACAAAAAGTATTCTCGTAGCTTTGTAAAATTAAGGTTGAACCACTTATGTAACATGAACTATTTTAATGATATCCTCCTTACTACCTTTCTGGGACTTCAATGTGGTAGTTGCACTGCTGTCTATGCAGGGTCAGAAAGCTCTTGGATTTCATCAAAAATATCTTACTTTGTGTTCCGAAGATAAACAAAGGTCTTACAGGATTGGAATGAGATGAGGGTGAGTAATTAATGACAATTTTCATTATTGAGTGAACTATCCCTTTAAGACTTTCTGCTCTGATTTATGATCTTCTTAGGTCTTCATTTATGGAAAGGCCAATTAAGACTTGCAGAAACCACGTACTGATTATTCAGTGCATGCGAGCCTTAGGTGCGGTCACATTGTAGCATCACAAAGACCATTAATTGCCCATCAGTGAACATGTGACACTAGATGATCTAAGACTCACGATTTTACCCTAAGACAAAAGAAATCCCTTACAATCCCAGAAATTTGTCAAAATCATATATTGTGCACTGAGCTTTACCTAGTTGTGTGCTTTTGTCAAGTGGTCGTGTCCAGGCAGATTTAATAGACTCGTGGTACAGGT
>NW_015664679.1:527825-564448 GCF_001515625.1 Sinocyclocheilus rhinocerous
GTTATTTTTGTTTTCTTTGCACACAAAAAGTATTCTCGTAGCTTTGTAAAATTAAGGTTGAACCACTTATGTAACATGAACTATTTTAATGATATCCTCCTTACTACCTTTCTGGGACTTGAATGTGGTAGTTGCACTGCTGTCTATGCAGGGTCAGAAAGCTCTTGGATTTCATCAAAAATATCTTACTTTGTGTTCCGAAGATAAACAAAGGTCTTACAGGATTGGAATGAGATGAGGGTGAGTAATTAATGACAATTTTCATTATTGAGTGAACTATCCCTTTAAGACTTTCTGCTCTGATTTATGATCTTCTTAGGTCTTCATTTATGGAAAGGCCAATTAAGACTTGCAGAAACCACGTACTGATTATTCAGTGCATGCGAGCCTTAGGTGCGGTCACATTGTAGCATCACAAAGACCATTAATTGCCCATCAGTGAACATGTGACACTAGATGATCTAAGACTCACGATTTTACCCTAAGACAAAAGAAATCCCTTACAATCCCAGAAATTTGTCAAAATCATATATTGTGCACTGAGCTTTACCTAGTTGTGTGCTTTTGTCAAGTGGTCGTGTCCAGGCAGATTTAATAGACTCGTGGTACAGGTGAGTCTTTGAGTGATCTTGAACTATAGACCACAGACTGGCCAAAGGTCTCTCCAGCTCAACTGCTCCAAGAAACCCATGAGCTGAGGGTCTGGAAGTAGCCTTGTGAAAGACTTGAACGCCTCTCTCCACACCTTGTTGCCTGGTGAGAAATGGAACGTGAGGACGGAATACATCTAAAGAGGCTTATACATGCAAAATATGCAAATTAGTGTACCTCCAACCAGCAGCTGCCTTGCCAGCCAGCAGATTCCTCGCATCACCGCCAGAGGCCAAATATACCTGAAACAAACAAGCAAGTCCATGAAGCATTTGATATCGACATGCTCTTGAATATTTTGAAACGTGAAAGTAGCATACTTCAGAAATAGCACTGGCAAGAGTACAGTGTGCGATATCCTGATATGAAGTTGATATAGATGAAGGAGAGCCAAAGGAGAGAGTGCGCTGTCGAGCACAGGGAGGAGATGATGGAGTGGAGGAGGACTCATATCCAGTCACAGATGTCTCCAGGCTGACATCTAGAGAGAATAGGAGATCTGATTAATTAAGTGGATTCGAAACATAGCCATTGGGTTTTCAATTGTTTATGGGTTATCGCTTACCCTGGACTGAAAGCCATCTACGCTGAGCTTTTGAAGTCTGCAACGGGATCACTGGAGGTCGAGTCCTTACTTTGAATTCTGAGACTCCGTTTACCTGAGGAATGAGGCGAAGAGCTTGAAAAATAGCATTTTAAATTAAAATATTATGGAAGCATGTTAAACTTTTTAGTGTGGTTCCTTACCTGTATTAATGGTGAGGTAATATCTTTAAGTAAGGCAGCATTGCTGCTGTTATACCCTGAAGTGGGCCCTGAGGAAAGACTCAGGTTCGAACCACTACATAAAGTACTGTTACTAATGCGTGTGCGAAACCGCAGGTCATCCTACATAAGACACAGGGAAAGAAATTATGCAAAACTATTTTAAAACAGCAAATCTTGATCATTCTTGATTCTTTTAAGTTTTAAAAATGATCAAGTGTCACTGACCTTCACTGCCTGTGAGAGAGCTTGCTGCTGTAGTCGTCTCTTCTCCTGTTCGGTCCTCTCACGGAGTCGGTCTCGTGCACGTGCAATCTCTGCTCTTGCCTCCTCACGGGCTCGACTGTAGTCACGCAATAGAAGCTCAATGTCAGATGGACATTGACCCTCCCTTCTTGGTGAATCAGGAACTCTGTGAAAGAGCATCTGGTTCAGTATGTAGAATTCTAGGATATTACAACGAAATTTAACTTTTAAAGTTTAACTTCCAAATCACCTGCTGGTTTCGACAATCTCTTGTCTGAGCTGCTGCAGATATTCCCTGCGTCTGCTTGGCAGGTCTGAAACTCTTTGAGATTGCTCCTCATAATTTATAGGGATCCGATGCTTACTGGGACTGAGGCTCCGAGCCCGACGGCACATCTGAAGACGGGCTTCTCTGTCTTTTCTCAAACTTTCAATGCTCTTCCTGTGCCTGATGACAGAATAGAATTCTATTTATAACAAGCTCTAAAAACTACGGGTGCTTTCACACTTGGTCCAATTGCTTGCTTTGAACCATGGTTGGAATGCTCCCCTACCCTGGCCCCAGTTTGAGTGCATTGTGTATGCACTATATTTTTTTGGGTCTAAACCACAGGTTTTATTGCTTGTTAATGACCATGTAGGAGACGGCAGCAAAATACATAGTGTTGCTCATCTCAGTTTTGTACTACGGCTTTTGAACATTTGGTTTGGTTTCCCATGCGTCAACACAGAAATGTGCTTGTGTCTATATGATCAAATATATTGCAAATGTTTGTAAAGAACATAAATTTCTGCTGGAGGCATTCACATCATCCAAATGCACCAAATTCTGATGACAAACAAACCTGGGTACACATCAAAGTGCTAGTGTGAAAGCACCCTAAATGTATTTCCAAAGAAAAAAAAACTTTAAAGGGGTCATGAACTGAGAAATCAAAATTCCTTTGATCTTTTGACATGTAAGAGGTCATTGTGTTATGAAAACATTCTGTAAGTTTCAGAACTCGAAACTTTCTTGTTAGTCTAAAAACAGCTTATATTGAAGCCAATCTGTCAAAACGACAGGTTGTGGAATATGCCACATTATGATGTAATAGTGTGGCTAAACACCGCCTCCGCAGAAGAAGAACAATGCCTGCTTCTACATCACTGCCTGTTTAGCCCCGCCCACCGATTCGTGCCTATAGTAGGTAAATGAGAAGAGCAGCAAATACAGGTCTATGCAGAAAAAAATGCTAAACTTTATTTGATGAACTTTATTTGTAATGAAGTGCCAGACCACATCAGTAAGAACTTGGTCCTTTGTTCACTTTATTTTATCGAGGATTCATTTACAAACAAGGCACAATTTGACACAGATTGAAAATAAAAGACAATGCTGTGCCGACTATTTTGGATCTGACAGTCATGTCGCACCACACAAGTGTGAGTAACCGTTTTTATTACGTGGTCACTATTGCTTTGTCTATTGTTACAGATCGTTTGATATATACTGAGTATTTATGCGTTTTAAACCTAAATCACAGTAGCGTCCATCTATGAAGGATCTAGGCTGTCAAACATACACAACTGTTAGCCGATTATAGCAGTGGGCCTTATACTTAAAACAGAGATTTCTGATGAGGGCTGTCAAAGCAGGACAGAAAATAACCTATTACTTCTAAATTATGTTTTTTGATGTAAAAATCTTGATAACATTATAAGTGGACCTCAAAGAACAGTACAAAATAAAAAACAAAGGCAGTTCATGACCGCTTTAAATATTGTACAAACTTCATTGTACACTTCGAAGTAATACTTCAAATAATATGTAATCACAGGTCAAACAGACCTGTTAAGGAGCTCCTGTTTGTTACAGGCTGAAGATGCCTTTTTAGAACCAGACTTGAGAATTTTAAGCAGAGTGTCTGTTTCCCCTTGGCCATAATGCAGCTTGGCCTCTGTGAGTTCAACAGTCAGCTGATGAGGGCTCAGATCCATATGTACAGAGGCTAAAACCTGCTCACGTTCTTTCCTCAGCTTCTCAATTTCTTGTGCTCTCCTGTCTGTTTTTTCTGATGGCTCTTGCCAGTAACTGGGGCTGAGCTTTGTCAAGTGCGGTCCAGTTGGTCTGTGAATTTTACTAAGTGTTGATGGTGGCTGCTGATTAATGCCAGACCAGTTAGTAAATTTGTTGTGCATGGGCAGAACATTAGGGATCCACTGATGTTCTTTGAGTGTGCTGGATTCTGCCAGAGGATTGATGCTGACCAGAACATCTGTGTTGCACTCGCTTGGCACCAGAGACATCACGTCATCTTCCTGCTGTTGCACAGTACTTTGTTTTGAATGATCCCAACTCTTTATTACATACTCGGAAGATCTGTGACTCAAATGACTGTTCACAGTTAAAAAATGAGGTCTTTCTACGTTTTCCATTTTAGATTGTCTGACGTTATCGGAGGAGGATGCACGTTGGACACCAATGGTACTGCTTGGAGGGGAGAGGGACATTCTTTGTGGCTGAGTTGGGGAATGGTTGGGTTTACTTATTACCCTGTCTTCAACTTCATGAGAATATTCATTCCTCTCATTTTTCATGCATTTGCTGCGGGGACAGATGCTATTTGAGAAGTCATCAGATCCACCTAGATTTGGACAACTAAGGTCACTCAGGTTTTCATAGGTCACAGATGACGCTGATGTAGATGCTGTTCTTGCATTTTTACTGTGAAGGATACAAAGGTTCTCCTGATCTAGTACCTTATTCTCATGGTTGGCCATTTTATGACCTTTCAATGGCACATTGTATACATTTGAGTACTGATTCTCTTGTCCCTCGGTTTTATGGTTTGTTGAAGCATGGGTTGTTTTTACTTGTCTTTGCTGGGTGTATCTTGCAGCCTTCACTGTAAGAATAGGGGAGCATGCACGGTCCATAAGCATAATTTGTTTATTAAAGCAATTCCTTAGGTCTGCATTTCTATGACAAGTCTGCTTCTCCTCTTGCTTCATATGCGAGCGTTTTGCTCCAAGGTAGCTGGATGAAGACTTCTTACAGGAATTATCTACTGTGTTTCCTTCAAATGCTTCCAAAGTGGGAGCATCCTGATTTGGCACAAGAGTCTCTAGTGACAGAACCTTTTGGGGAGGAATCAGAAAATCTTGACTCTCAGTCACCTTTGAACTTTTGGGACGTAAATCAGGCAGGCTTTTAATCCTTTCATAGGACTGTTCACTTTCACATTTATTCTTCAAAATCTTGGCATCACCATCAAGCTGGGACACATTACAAATATCTGAGCCAATGACTTTAACAATAACATTTACTTCATGGGCTGTAGCATTTGTTGACCTTGGAGCGTTCTCTGTCTGGACCCCAATGTCCAGTGAAGTTTGTGTACAACAGTCCCTCTTGTAGTTACTGCCAGATGAAACCTGGAAACAGTGTTTAGGCTGGTCATATTTTGGTGGCTTTTCCCCTGTTCGCATACACTGTATGTTCCCCAGAAGATCAGAGGTGTTGTGTATCAGGTCAGAGAGATGTTCAGACATGTTCTGCAGACTTGTCCACGTGGTTGGGGCACCATTCCCTGGTTTGGACACTGGTGTCTGGGTGCTGCTTCTTCTGTGACGGCTCTTCCTTTTAAGGTCCTTATTAACCTCAATGGTTTGTGTGCCTTGATCACACCTGCTTGGACTCGGATGTTCCTGAGATTCATACTCAGAGGAGTAGACCAGCACTATTTCGTCAACTTGACCTGAAGCACCATTGTAAGAGTCACATTTCAAAGCTGTTAGGGTCTGCTTATTTGAACTGCTAGAGGAACAGGAAGCTGCCTTCAGCAAAGGTTCAGAAGAAATTTGATCTCTAGAATATTCATTACTACTCAGTGTGCTAGAGAGGCCTTTATGAATTACATATGCGCTCAAATGGGAACTGAAAGGGGAGTCCTGAATATTTAGGCCATTGTCTACACTACAGCACCTTGTCATATTCTTGTTGGAACTATTGAGTGGAGAGTGTTTGCAGGATAAATTGGCTGCACTTCCAAAGGCCTGCTTTTTGTGGACTGCTGTGTTAACCGCCACAGTAGTTCTTGAATGAATAAATGGGTTAATATCACTTGAAGCAAAATGCATTGCAGAATCTCTTGTCTGTGGGACAGTCTCCTCAAATGGCTGAGCGTGGTCTTCCACACAAACTGAAATATCCTCGGAAGAAGCATTCTTCCTTAAAGTAATGTCTTTATCACCCTTTGATTCTGTCATCTCTATCTTTGGCATTTCTTCAGTAGAACCATGATCTTGTTGACATGCAACGGTCTCAATCCCAGCTTCGCTGCGTATGGTAAGTATCTGTCTAGGCTGCTGGGTGTATCTCTGTCCTGATTGTACTTCTAATGATCTTGGACTAATTGCTGAAGGTAAAGGAATGCTTTGTTCATCAAGTGGAGAACTTTTGTATTTGCCAAGAGCATTTTGACCGGTAGGAAGCAGGTTTGCTTGAGAAGCAGGTTTGGTACGAGACACATGACCTTTAGATGTGGTACTTTCATCCAAAGATAAATCGGGTGCAGAATCAGTGGATGAACTTGGAGGTGCTATAAAGTGGGCCTTTCTGTATCGCTTTTGTTTTCCTTTCCGTCTGTCATCATTACCATTGCCAACAAAATGTTTTGTAGCATTCGCTGCTGTGACATGTTCTGCTCTGTCTGTAGATTTACATGTGTTATTATAATATTCCTTTGTATTTTGACTGCAATGAGTTTGTTTTGCATTGCGATATACCTCAACAGATTTATCAGGCTCTCTTTTTTGCATACAAGTTGACTGGTGATTTTTAGGCATGTTTGGCTCTTGATTTTTCAGTTGTTGTTTATCACAACTTTGCATTCCTTTGATGCTGCCATCATTATACTGAGATGTAACCACCATTTCCATTTGATTACTTGTGTAGATTGACTGATCCTTGTTGATTTTTCCAGTTTCACAGGTTTTAAGCAAATTGTGCATTTGTGTTCTTTGTGGTGCCTGGCTTAAATCTGAAATGGTGGCGTCTTTTCTTAAATCTTTAGAGTAACCGCTGAGTATGTGCTCCACATGTCTTTCTTTGTCTTTATCACAATTACTACTGATAGTGGCAGTTTCATCTTGGCTGACACAACCATTATGTTTTCCAAGATTTCCTGGACCAAATTCATAAAATGCAAGATTGCTTAAAGGCAGGGCTTCAGGAATTGGGTAACTGCCATCCACTGTTGAGTGGTAATCTTCCATACTTGATACTGAAGAGTTATATGAACATGTCTTTTTATTTTGTGCCTCCATGGTTTGCTGAAAAGTATCAGCTACATATTCAGAGTGTATACCTGAGACAGTATGTTTCACTGTTGCGTCAGAGGACAATAACACCTGAGGAATGCTGCATTTACTGGACTTTCCTGGAGTTGAGACCTTCATAAGACAGTTTTCACTTGGTGAGCACAAAGTTTCATTCAGAAGTCTTGAATGTCCATAGGTTAGTGGTTTATCATCACAATTGTGCATTTCCTTAGAGATCAGTGCACTTTCATTTAGTTTTGTTTTGTTGTCAACTACCTGTGCATTCTGGTGCAAGCAGTGATTTACTTTCTGAACTTTCTCCAACCCATTTGTCAGCTTAAGAGATAAAGTATCATGTGCAAACATGCAGGGAAGCAGTGGTTTTAATACTGTGACTCTACCACCCTCTAAATCCCCTTCGCTGATGCAATCTTTCATTTGAACAGGGTTTGAAGCATCAACATACTCCTTTCTCAGTTGGGTGCAGACAATAATGTTCTCTTTTGATCTATTCACATCAACAATAGTTTCTTTGACACACGATACCACTGATTCACTTGTTTTTAGTTTATCTGTGCTCTGTTCCTGTATAGTGCAGTATAGTACTGATTCCATGTTATCACTGACATATCCACATTTTGGACTTTCTTGTTCAACTTTCTTCTCTTTCATCCTTACAATATGCTCTTCTGTGCCACTGGAGTTCAAGATTGTGTGGTCCTTTAAAGTCAAAGAATGTCTTGATTCTGTTTGTGCATTGCCGTTATCCAAGTGCACAGTAGAGTTGTCTGTATGAATCTCTGATTTTGACATACATGAGAAAGTCTGGGAACTATTATTCTCACCATGTCCAGCCTGACTACTTTTGTAATTAAATTCATGTTTGTTTGTTTTGGACTTCAAGTGATCAAGTTTAGCTGAAGAAGTATTTTCTTTCTTTGTGTTTGGCTCTTGATCTTCACTGTAGTCTTCTCTTAGAGACATCATAAAATGTTCTTTCACCACCTCTGATATTTTATCATTAATTGCTGAGTCGCTCATCTGAAAATATCGGTTATCGGCCTTTCTTTCCGCAATCTGGCCTGCATATTTTCTATCCTCTGTACTGTTGTCAATAGTGTTTTTAATCTCTGCACTCCTAGTGGATTTCAGGCAAGTACAATTTGTTTGTGTCAGCCCACTATCACATACACTACTGTCATTTCTAAAAGTATTAACGTGATCTTTGCTGATTAAAGTCTTGTGATCATCACTGGCTAATGGTGCATTTTTTATTTTTTTGTTAATTTTTTTTATTTCTTGATCAGTGTTTTCCATCATATCAGGTGTTAGCCAGTTTTTCAAAAGAGATCTATTTTTTACAGGTTCTGCATTGGTTGTTGAACAAGCAGATGACAGTTCCTGATCCATATTTAAAAGTGCTGTCTCGGTGTCTGAAACATATTCATAACTTTTCTTTGGAAGCTTCATATTTCCCACAAAGCCTGCATGAGGGTCTTTCATTTTGCATGCTCCAATGACTGGCTCATTCTCCAACTGTACACCAAAGTGTTCGCCATTTCTGACAAATCTATTAACTTCTCCGCCATGCTTGTCTGATTGTTCGATTGTCAATGCATAATCTTTGGTATCTGTTGTGCAAGCCATTTCTGTGCACTGTTTTGTATAGAAGTACTTCTTTTTTTCATCACAGTGTTCAATGGTTTTGCCATTGGCAATGCTTGCATTGTTGTGTGATTCATTTAGAATCTGTGCTGTTTTAGAGTTTTTAACTTCTGGATCTTCTGCATTGTCACATGTTGAAGCCTGATAACCTGCTGTCAGGTTTAAGTTTGACTTCAGAGAACAATCCTCAGGGTACACTGGGGATGATGATGGCTCCTCTCTAACATGTAAATCTTCCCTACTAGAGTTAACTGGGAAGCAAGTGGTATTTATTGAGATCTCACCATCTTTGGAACAAGAGTTGATCAGCAATGCTTCAGTCACAGTGGGATTCAGTGGTTCATATTCAGTGGTTGGGGTATTTGGGTCTGCTTCCCCATCTGAAGAGTCTGTAGAGTCGCAGACTGTGTGAGTTGTACATGGTCCTGCATTGGTAGTCAGTTCATTAAAATAGCTCTCCTGCCCTGGGATAAAACTGAGATCATTCTCTAACAACAGGGTATTTTCAAAGGATGTGTCGTTTTGTTCTTCAAGTGTTGTATTTCCATCCTGAGTGGAGTCAGAACGAGGTGAGCTCTGGCTTTCTGAGGCATTCATGTTGTCTGATAGATCCAGGCTTGTAGAGCTTTGGCATCTACTGCTCTCTATTAGTGTGTGTGGATCCTGTTTGATCAAGTGTCCTGAAGCCCTGATGATTCTGGGACTGTCTGCTGCATCAGTAGATGACCAAGCATCAGTAAGAGCAAGTAGATTCTCTGTCTCTCTCATACTTGCACCACTACAAGGTCTTGATTTAGATGCTAGACAAGAGATGTGTGAAGGCTCTCTAGCCATGCCTTGGCCATTCTCCGTTTTCAACTTCTGACTACCATTAAGGCTCCAGAAAACCTCTGCAGGTACATCTTTGGATATTCTCATCTGCTCTTTATTGCCAATTGCCTGAGAGCTGCATGAAGCCGGTATTGTAGGGGTGGTTAAGTGGCTTGAAACTTTTTTAAACCTCAGCATTGGTCTGGCAGTCACATGCTTCCCACTGCTCTCCATAACAAGAGAATCTTGAGACATCTGACTGTCTTCACACTCAGCGTCACTGGAATCACATTCCTCCTGCTGAAGTTGCTCAGCCAGAGCTGTAGCATAAGCTGATGACAGTGAATCCAATGAGAAGATACTATCACAATCTGAAGATCCGTTCGGATCCTCCCAACCACCATGTTCCACCCATCCAGCTGTTTCTTTTTGCACTGCAACCCATTGCTTGGTACTCGTTAGAACTTCTGCACTACGCCATTGTCTCTGTTGCTTATGTTTTAGTGAGTTAAGCTGCTCCAAACTTTCATAAGACATTGTCGGCTTGATAGGGCACTTTTCCTGTTTTTGCTCAAAGTCTTTCACAGTCTTGTTTTTGTTTGATTTCTCATTAAGCTGACTTATCGTTTTATTCACAGATTTTACACTTCTATGTCGCCGTGAGCCTGATGGTGGCTTGCGGAAAACTTTTGCCAAAGCACTTCTGAACCCAGAGCCAACGGAGTGGGAAAAAACCTTGCGTATGGTCTCTAAACCTTTATTTCCACCTTGAGACAGAGTCTTTGTTCCCTTCACAGAAGTTTTCTGTTTTATTATTGGTAATACTTTTCTAGTGGCTTTGGTGTTCGAGTCCAGACAATTCTTGTCTTGGACACTTGTGCTGTTCTTGACTATCAACTTAGAGGAGGCAGTTTTTAATTTTGTAGCATCAGTTGAACTTGCATCTTTTATGGTACTTTTGATGCTGTCAGAAAAACTGGCCAAACTTGAGGATCCTTGATCATATCTTGAGGGCATTGTATTTGAACGTCTTCTAATCTTTTGATCTCGGAGACATTCATCTGATTCCCATTTAGTGGCACAAGCAAAGCCAGATAGAGACACTGTAAACTCAGAAGATCTATTCCTTTTGAGGAACTGGCTGTTTGGAGAAAAAGAATAAAATCTATATTTTTAAAAGTAAAAACACAATCCACTGTTCTTGGTGTTATTGAAATAATCGTTTTAAATATTAATGTAATCTAAACATGAATAACACCTTGTTCGGTAAGATTTACTACTTTATTCTTTAGACCAGGTAAACTCCAAAGCATGCACAGTGGGTCTCATTCACTTACAATTGCATTGTTTTATTTATTTTTGCATGCAAAGGAGAACTTCTCACAAAAAAAATCTGCCTAAAACACTTGGATTTGTTCTTAACATTGCTCTAATATTAATACATTTAAATGATTATAAATGAGCGATCTCATGCAAAAGGTTAGCACGTATGCATCATCTCCATATAAGAGCTTTCCACACAACCCTTCCTTTAGAGCCTTTCGTCACTCAGCAAATGATTACACCCACCTGCAAATAGGAGTGTGCTGGGGGTACAGTCGGGACAGCAGATCAGCAGAAAATGAATGCCTTCGTAAAGTCATTGGACGTCCCCTGGACTTTGAGGAGTAGCCCAGGTATGGAGATGAGGCTTCATCGCCCCCTTGTAGAAGCTCATTTTCTAGCCTTTGCAGCACTCGCTTCGCCTCCAACAGATGGCGCTTTCGTGCAATCTTCTCCAGTTGGTAATGTAACCTTTTGCGGCGCACACGGTTCTCAGCTCTGCGCAATGCATGGTGCTTCAGCAGCTCCTCCTGCACCACTCTTTTCCTGTCACCCATTAAAGGTGATGGTGGGACTCTTTCAGCACTGCCTTTCTCCTTCATCATCTGACTTGATAATCCACTATGAAGTATGAGATCTGTCTGAACCCCTGACTCCAATGTTCCCTTTTCCCTGTGGGCTTCAAGCCGTTGCTTTTCCTGCACGATCCACTGCTTGACTTTAGATGCAAAAGAAACCAGAGTTTAGAGTAAGGTAAGGCTTTATATTTGAAATTTGGACGATTTCTAATTGTCACTTATTCAATATTCATTTGTTTTAAGCTTTGTTTAAGACTGTGTATGTGCTGCCAAAATAAAAATATCTCAGCACAAAGTGTGTAAAATATAACCAATGTCTTAATCCATTTCTTAAAAGCCTACATTTCAGGAGAAATAAAGTTACTTACTGAAGAGCATTTTATATATTTTAAACCTTTCTGAATGCTAAACATGCATTTGAATACAACTCACTCTCAGTGTGCTGCTGTCGGAGACGTGCCTGCTCTCTTTCCAGATCTCTCTCCGCTCTTTTCTGCTCCATCTGAATCTCCTCTCGTAAACACTCTATGTACCACTGCTGCTCCTCTAGTCGCTGTCTGGGAGCCGTCCCATTGCCGTTCTCATGACAACCGCGGCATTTTTATATGAATGTATCTTTTTTGAAGGGAACCGATTGTCTTCAGAAAAGTTTTGATGTCATTTTCATTTAATCTTTCCTATAATGCCTGATAAAGTAGCATTCATGAGCGCAGCGCTGCAATGATTACAGCCGTTACCGGGGAAACCGCTATTTCTGCTGCTCCAAATGCGCCTCCTGCTGGCAGGGAATGAATTTGCACTTTCAATAAGCCCGTCTGCTGTTTTATATTTACATTATATACATATATATTTCCCCCAGGGGAAGTGCCACCACAAGTAGAGTGTAAGTCTGTGGGAAACGCTGAAAGAGTACCAATTTGAAACATGACAAAATGTCCAAAGTTTAACGAATCCACTACTTGTAACCATTAGAAAACCAAAACAATTCCTATCACACAGTATTAATTGAAGTACAATGAACACTCTATGTACCACTGCTGCTCCTCTAGTCGCTGTCTGGGAGCCGTCCCATTGCCGTTCTCATGACAACCTGCTTCTGCAACCCTGAGCACACAACAGACACAAACTCATACGCTGGAGATTGATGCACCAGCCAACCAGATATATGACCACTAGTTCTGGAAAATTTGAAACAAAAGATCTAAAGAAAGTTACAGTAACACAGCAAACAAACTAGTTTACTTCCATCCCTCCTTTCTTTTGTTGTCTGCATTCTCACTATAGTAACCAAGCAACACCATGCAAACTCTATAAACAACAGTTTCTCCAGAGGGCTCATTACCAGTTCAACATTTAGAAACACCATGAACTTGTACAATATATCTATGGTTCAAAAATGTACTGCTCTTGAATGAACAAAACATTTACCTTAAATCAGAACTGGATGAGTTGAGCTCTGTAGAGTTGTTGACCAGACCTCCATCACTGGTCTACATAGATTAAAAAAAAAAATTTTCCCCAGGGGAAGTGCCGCCACACATAGAGTGTAAGTCTGTGGGAAGCACTGATATATATAGTACATATATACAGTAATGCTAATTCAAGCAATTCTAAGTACTAAATTTTGTGCATTATGTTTTAATGTAGTAACTTTATAAAACAAAAAAAAATTCTGGTATGTAACAATGTCTAATCATCATGTTTAATGAGTAAATTATAACAATTGTCATTTTTGGGTGAATTAACCCTTTAAAAAGTCTCTTTTGACAACTTAAAAAATGTCTAAAGCATAAATAAGTCATACTTAATGTCTGAATGACATAGTACTAGATGCAAAATATCAAAACAAGTAGCATTCACAAACAAGCGATGCTATTCCATTTTCCAGAACTAACTAGAATTTTCTGAGCCATTTTTGCAAAATGGCTTTAGCCATCTAATCTCAAGGTCATTTTAGTGGATATATGCATTACAAAACATGTACTGTACCCGTCTTCTCTCCCTCAGAATAGCTGCCTCTGCAGGGTGGTTGAACCTGAACTTATGGAGTCCTCCTAAGGTAATCACTGCACCTTAGGGGAAATAGAGATGTACAGTGATACATCAGGATACTCCCAGTATCTACTAATGTAAATATATTATTTTGTTTTGTTTATTTGGATTTTATTTTACATGAATTGGGTATAATGGTTTGTATTTTGAACGTTTCATTTACCTTGTGCAAGTCTGCAGGGCTCATTGATCTCTCTTTCATTGACTATGCAGATGTTCCCTGAGACCGGCTTCAGAGTCACCACCCCACTCTTATTCTCAATCTCGCAGGAGGAACCTTCTGGCAAGACTGAGGGGTTGAGGAGCAAGTCAATCACTGCTGTCCACTTAAAACAAATATATTGCTAAACAGGACTTTAACAGACTATTTTTGTATATATGCGTCCCTGACCACCTCCGAAAGTGGTTTGAGTGATCGGATCACACGATGCTTTGGATCCCATTTACACTAGTACAGAGTGCTGCAACGATGGCATATTTTTGTAGGCCAACCCAACAAGATATTTCCATTGGCTTTTGGATTATTGCAGAAAATAAGCTCTGAGACAAACAAATGTTTATTATACTTACATTACATGTTTTGTTTATCATGATAATCTTCACAAATGAACACAACTTGAAAAAATGAATATAGTCGCCAGAAGTCAAATGTTAAATGTAGCCTATAAATAATCAACACCACGGTTGCATGGCTTCAACGTCACCACCACCAAGCTTCTGACAACTCAGACTTTCAGCTTCTGAATTCCAGACTTCATTTATATGAAGAAAAAAAAAACATAATAATAATAAAAAACAAACATTTTTACTGAAATTTTGAGTTAGAATCAGTTTGAATAAGTGTGCAAGAGAATGCTCAAACACAAGGAGGCTGTGAAAGTGAACTAAGTAGATGAGTGATGACGGTATCACTGACAACCTCTGTAGTCTCATTTAGTCACTTGTTAGCAACCATCTTTTTTAAGACAAGTAAAAGCTTTTTTAAAAATGTCACAAGGGGCCTTAGAATAAAATGTGAAAATGTCTTATGCTTGTATTAACTGTAGGCGATATTTCAGGCATTTAACTAAACACCCATTCAAAAAACCCATTGATTTTGGGACGATGGAACTGGAAGTTCTAAAATTGTTTCTGGTTTTTGGCCTACAAAAATACGTCATCCCTGCAGCACTATTTAATGCTGTTATTACCAGATGTAAATAGACCATAGTACTTAAAGATGCTGAGATGAATATGAGATACCTATGTGAGGCTCTTCCAGATTGTCATCCTGAGGCCCGATTCTTGTTACCCCTTCCTGTAGCACCAAAATAAAACAAACATTAATAGAAGTCGTTAAGAGGATTTAGTCCAAAATAAAACATTTTCTTCTTCCATGTCTTATTTTTTGTTCCTTATACACCTCAAAGCCAAGCAAAGGATTTGTCTACTGTTTATGAAGGATAAAATACCTGCTTATATAACCCCGGACACATGGGCGCACAATCATTCCCAGGTGGCTTTAGCTTTTCAAAGCAAGGAAACTGTTGAAATTGCACAGCCGTAAACCTTTTATGGGCTATCAGGACCAACCTCTTAGCACAGATTTACGTAAACACCACTGAGTAACTCTCACTAAAATGTTCCTGCACAATCACACAAAAGTATGAAAGAGGAAAGTGAAAAGAAGAGGAGGGAATGTCTGGACCACATGACCAAAGCTCTGGGCTGTTTTACCTTCCTGTGAGAGGTATCTCAAGAGTTTTGCACACAGAACAAGAGTAGAAAAGATAGAAGAGAAGTGAAGGGAGAATCTATTGGAGGGAAAAGAGAAAGAATCATAGGTTAATTACCCGAAAGGACAAAGGATTTTGTAGAGAAAAGGCTAGCTGAAGGTTACAAGGATGTGACAGGAAAAAGCAATGTGTACTAACTAACTATAGTAACTAGCTGAATAATTCTACCCGAAGGTGGTAGATGGTGACCCCTGTGCTGAGGACGTCTGGCTCTAGAGCGATGAGGTGGGGCAAGAGCGAGTGAATGAGAACTCCTGCTCTGTCCTGATTAATGTCCACACTGTAGCGCTCCAACAGGGCTCGCTTATCACGCCAACTGTCAGACCAGTCCTTAGTCAGCTGCTCCACCTGCAGAGGAAACATGAGCGACTGAAAATTAGCAGGTGAAAAGTTAACTGTGAAAAAAACAAGAATGATAATGATAAAGAAATAAAAAAAAAACATAAAAAAATGAATTCTGTAGAAAATAAAAGTAAAATCATCCTAAGGAGACCCACAATACAATTTACACAACCGTTCAAAAGTCTGGAAATTGATCAAAAGTGACAGTAAATACATTTATTATGTCACAAAAGATTTCTGTTTCAAATAAATGCTGTTCTTTTGAACTTTCTATTCATCAAAGAATCCTGAAAAAAGTCCCGTTTCCACAGAAATATTAAGCAGCATATTAGAATGATTTCTGAAGGATCATGTGACACTGAAGACAAGTAATGGCTGCTGAAAATTCAGCTTTGCCAAAGGAATGCATTAACTACATTTTAAAATGTTTTTTTTTTTAAATAATGAGCTTTAATAATCATGTAAAGTAATGAGCCTTAAAGGGGTCATATGATGCGATTTCAAGTTTTCCTTTCTCTTTGGAGTGTTACAAGCTGATTGTTTATGAGAATTAAGACTTAATTATGAGAATCAAAGCCATAATTGATATAGTCACATTGTGTAGTATATGTCACAACTACAAGACATTATGTTGCTATTGAAAGATAAAGAGTAAAATTTACAAGATATAAAATCACACTGTGAAATATAAGGTCAAAATAACAAGAAAGCTGCAACTGTAAGATAGAGATGCAAGTATAAGTTGTCGCAATTGCGAGATACATACATACATGCTCATGCACTACAAATCATCCTGCACTGTTCCCCAGCCAGCTGCTTGACTTACAATGTTTCTCTTTGCACAATTACAGTATTTATGTGAAGCATTTGTATAGTTTGTATCTTTTATGTATAGGTAACCATTTATATATAGTATATTTATAGTCAAAATCTGTCAGTAGGTTAGTTGTGTATAGGTTTATACTGTTTTACTTCATTGTTGTATGTCTGTATTTATGTAGCATCGTGGTCCTGTGAGGCACGACATTTCGTTCCACTGTATGTCCCCACATGTAGCGGAATGACAATAAAGCTCAACTTGACTTGACTTGATTTAAAGTAAAATTGTGAGTAATTACAATAAACCAAGCTGCGATCCTGATATATAAAGTCTCATTGCAAGATATGAAATGCACCCTTGGTGAGTGTAAGAGACTTCTTTCAAAAATAAAAAATCTTACTGGCCCCAACCTTTTAACAAGCATTGTACATAAATAAGAGCTCCTACAGAACTAGCTCAGAATTAATATCAGACTCCAGTATTTCATGTAGGTGGACTAACCTTCAGTTCATTCTGTAGGACTATATCAGACAAGCTACCTTCTTTCTCATCACTGAGAGATGGACTGGGATTCCTTTGCTGTGGATGGAAAAGACAATTATCAGTCACTTTTGCACAACTTTTGTTTTAGATGAATATGGAAATCATTGGCTTTGTAACACCATGTCCTAACCAGGCACCTGACCAGTGTCCATTCCATTTTAATCCTAACTAGTGCTTAGTCCTTGACTAAAGATTTTTCTGATCGACTAATAGCCGTTCATTTTAAGCGATTAGTCGACTAATCGCACGCTTATATTAATAAACCATGCAATTCATAATAATGAGCCTTTAATTGCCTATAGTCAGCTTGCAACAGTGCACCACAGAAGAAATGATTATGAATACTTTAGGGAAAAAACAGCAAGAAGACTGCCTTAACATCATAATAATTCATTGACAAACTAGTGTTTTCTGTATTTTTGGCTTCAGTGATGAAGCCGACGACACTGACTCCACAGTTGATATGCATGTTTCATAATCAGATTACATAATCTGAAAATTTGTTTTCCATTTGAATTGGTTCATTTAAAAGTAGACATTTCGCTATAGATATATGTTTCATGTATGTAAGGCAAGCACAGAGTTTCGGCAGCCCTAATCCTAACCAACTGCAACAGTAAACAGCACAGGACAACAAGACTTGGTTTTGTTACTGTTGATGGTGCAAAGTAGTCCAGCCCACATTGAAATCTCATTTGTCAAATTCTCACTCAATACAACTAATTTGTAATCTAATTACTTGATAGCCAATACGTATGTTGTACTTAGTCTGTTTGAGCTGTTAAAGGGATAGTTCACTCAAAAATTTAAATTCTGTCATTAATTACGCACCCTCATGTCGTTCCAAACACGCAAGACTTCGGAACACAAATTAAGATATTTTTGATGAATTCCGAGAGCTCTCTGACCCTCCCATAGACAGCGAGGATCCTTACACGATCAAGGCTCAGAAACGTAGCAAGGAGATCGGTAAAATAATCCATGTGGCATCAGGGGTCCGATCGTAATTTTACAAAGCTACGAGAATACTTTTTGTGCGCAAAGAAAACAAAAATAACGACTTTATTAAAAAAATATAGCGCCATTTTGGAGAGTATCACATACGTAAACAACGTATGCAACGCATGTACACGGATACGTTGTTTACATTCAGATCAAAGCATAAACAACGTAAACAGCGTATCCGCGTACTGACACATAACAGCATACGTTGTGCTACAAAATGGTGCTACAGGGTGACGTGGAGGAGACGAATAGTTGAATAAAATCTTTTTTTTTTCTTCTTTGCGCACAAAAAGTATTCTCGTAGATTCGTAAAATTACGGTTGAACTACTGATGCCACATGGATTATTTTGACAATCTCCTTGCTACGTTTCTGAGACTTGATTGTGTAAGGATCCTTGCTGTCAATAGGAGGGTCAGAGAGCTCTCGGAATGCATCAAAAATATCTTAATTTGTGTTTCGAAGATGAACGAAGGTCTTACAGGTTTGGAACGACATGAGGGTGAGTAATTAATGACAGAAGTTTCATTTTTGGGTGAACTATTCCTTTAAAGTTTGGTACCATTTCAAAGCTGAGCAGCATGCTCTTCAGACGATCAATTTCCTCTCGCAGTTCTCTGATCAACCTCACATTGGCATCCTGAGATAAAACAAAATGTTTTATTTTAGTTTCATTAACATAATTTTCTGTTGATGGTGGTACAGCAAGTTCTACAAACATTTGGACACATCTGAACACACCTCATTGACTCTTGGCTTGTTGACGATGTTCCTGGCGTGAGCTGCATAGCGGAGGGTGCTCAGAGTCTCGTTGTAGCTGCTGCTGGATGGTGAGACAGCTGGAGGAAAATGAATCTCAGAATCAATTCCACTAGCACTGAAACCGATGCAGCAAATCTTGACTCTGAATGGCTTACTTGCAATCATGATGGTTTTGGAGTTGCCGCCCAGACTGTCTTTGAGAAGCCAGGTGAGGACAGAGTCCCTGTAGGGAATGAAGCATTGTCTGCGCCCGCTGCCTGACAGAGAGCTGGACTGACTACCCACAGTGCTCCCTTCACCCTCACTGAGCACACTGTTAATGCTCTGACTGCTGCTGAACATCTGAGAGTTCTGGGCTAGAAAAACAAAGTGCAAAGTCATGACAAGGAAGATAAGAGGGGATTAGTAGAATAAATAAGGCCAGTGCCTACCAAGAGCGGAGATGACGATGCCAAGGGTGACAAGAGATTTGTTGATGTTGGCGCCTTCTGTTATTCTGTCTCTGCAGTATTGAGGGTCGGCTCGTTCACTGACACAGCACAAAGAGTGATATTTCAAGTCAAGTTAGCACTTTACTGTTCACCATTATGTGATCAACCACCAGAGGGCAACTTGGCCACATATCATTGTTTCATGTCAGTGAATGCAGCTTTCTGGATTTTAAACTAGGAGACTTTGGTTTAAGTTTAAACTAAAACACTAACCTGCCAGCCAGGTCCACCAAGTTGATCTTGCTCACTATTTCCGAGGGAAGGTTATTTTCCAGAATAGCCTATAAAAAATAAAAACTATTTTCACAAGAATATTAGCATTCAAAGGTTTGGGGCCAGTAAGATTATTTTTAATAATAACTTATGCTTATCAAGACTGCATTTATTTGATCAAAAATACAGTAAAAACAGTGAGGTAACACTTTAGTATAGGGACCAATTCTCACTATTAACTAGTTGCTTATTAGCATGCCTATTATTAACATATTGGCTGTTTATTAGTACTTATAAAGCACATATTTTGCATGACCATATTCTACATCCCTAATCCTACCTAATACCCAAATTAATAACTACTTTACTAACTATTAATAAGCAGCAAATTAGGAGTTTACTGAGGAAAAAAGTCGTAGTTAATGGTTTGCTAATTGCAAGAATTGTACCTTAAAATAAAGTGTGACTAACAGTAATATTGTGTAATATTATTAAAATTTAAGATAACTGGTTTCCATTTTAATACATTTTAAAATGCCATTTATTCCTGTGATGGATATGCTGATTTAGTGCCCAAAAAACATTTCTTATTATTATCTATGTTGAAAACAGTTGTGCTGATTAATATTTTTTAGGATTTTTGCATGAATAAAAGGTTCAAAAGAATGGCATTTATTAGAAATATAAATCTTCTATAACATTATAAAAGTGTTCAATGTTACTTTTGATCAATTTAATCCATCTTTGCTGAATAAAAGTACTAATTTCTTTAGAAAAAAAAATCGTACTGACCCCATACTGTACAAAAACAGTATTGTAAAGGTGATTTCATTACATTTTTGGCACATGGATAATAAATCAAAATATCTAGTGTCTAGAGTGAAATATGTGTGAAATATCTAGTGTGACTAGAAGCCATTTAGTTACACAACTAAAGTAGTCTAATGCCGTTTGGGATTTGAAAAAGACTGATGAGAGATCTTCAGTTGCTATCAACTTAATGAGATTCAAACCTGTGTGTATTGAATGGTAAAGATGGCATGAGATCTACTGCTAGCGTCATGGACATGTGTAGCGGCTGTGATGCGGTTAGCGATGCCCTCCTCAAGCAGATCCACTGCTTGTTTGTAGTCAGTCACTACATGCTGAGAGAGACCTAAGATAAACAGCATAATAACATCATCATCCTTTCCATGATTTGAGTCACGGACACTCTCTTCCTGCTAGAGAATAGAAATGGAACAAAATGAGGAAGATCATCATCTTTCAGTATGTAAAGTAGCCTGGAGTGCTAAAACATTTATTAATTGATCTTTTAAGAGTGTAATTTTGGGCCCGAGTTTAGTCACAGTTGCTGTGTGCATTTGTGCGTTTTAAATTACAATATATTTTAGCATTTGGACAATTTTTTGTTGTCCAACTGGTTGTTAATATGTCAGGAATGAACAGAATTGTTACAAATTAAAAAATGTATATATTTTGGTATTCAATGCTAAGAAAATTCGCATATTTTAATGTTTACATGTGTGTTTACATGTGTGAGAAACACATCTTGGTCAATACACAATGCCTCTGTACTGAGCTTCTAGCAGCAACATGGAAGTGAGGTCACTTCCTTTGCTGCACTGGGCTTTCTCCTAATACACACAATGACTGGGTGTTGGACAAGAAGGGAGAAAGAGAGAGAGCACAAGAAAGAGGCGGAGCAGATACAGTCATACATGCTGGCTACTCTCAGCACAAGCTGTGGTGGGAATTGAGTTACAAATGCAAACAGTCAGGAACGAATAACTTATGTACACAATTACCTCTTTAAAGGGGTCATATGATGCAATTTCAAATTTTCCTTTCTCTTTGGAGTGTTACAAGCTGTTCGTGCATAGATAAGATCCCTAAAGTTGCAAAGACTAAAGTCTCAAAACCAAAGAGATATTCTTTATAAAAGTTAAGACTCGTCCACGCCCCCCTAAAACGCCTCGTTTAAACACGCCCCCACATGTCTACGTCACTGTGTGGGAAGATTTGCATAACACCGCCCAAATGTTCACGCAAAGAAAGAAGGCGTAACTTTTATTCTCGCTGTAGTATTGTTGTTGCCGCCGCCGCCATGTCGTGGAGACACTGTGTGTTTCGTTGTGAAAGCGAAACTACTTTGTTTGGCCTTCCAAAAGAGAACGATATCGCTGAGGAAATACATAAACTTCGCGCTGTGGGTCGCCGGATCGGCTTTCACCGTGGACGAAGCGGAGTCCAGCCCGGGGTCGTCACATGTGGTTGCCTCAAGCCCTCCGGACGCTCCTTCGTCGAATCCGCCGGCCTCTGCTCACGGTACACGGCATCACAGTATGGTAAGGGGCGTAACATTTCCGTCACACGCTTTGAGGTATTCGGCCAATCACAACACACCGGATAGCTGGCCAATCAGAGCACACCTAGCTTTTTTTTTTTAGACCGATGAGCTTTGTAAAAATCGACGTGTTTCAGAAAGGCGGGGCATAGAGGAGAAACAATAATGTACAGTATGTGGAAAATAATGTGTTTTTTGAACCTTAAACCGCATAAACACATTGCATTACAAATACACAACATAATGTTATTTTTAGCAACATCATATGACCCCTTTAATAAAAATACACAATAATTAATCAAACGTTATAACACAGTGAGCGCTTTCCTCATGTTTTCATTAGTAGTGGTTACACAAGGTAATTTGACTTTGTTTGAAGGGCTTCACCAAACTTCTTTCTACAACAAATCAGCATGAAGGGCATTTTACGTTTGCTTTTGTGAACACTCACCCTGCACATAGGGCCCCTTCTCTGGGTGTTCTCGAACCCTCAGGGGTGCTGGCTTCTTCTGCTCCGCCCCTCTCAGCAGATCACGCACACGCTCATTATAGATCTCTAAAAAACTGAGAGGGAAAATCAGGTTGTGATTTGCTTTTGCTTACAGGCATACATCTTGCTTCATTCTCAGGATAGGCTTGCTGATACTGTTGCGAAAGAGTCAAAGAAAAAGAAACAGAGGGTTTCCTTCTCACCTTATTTCAACTCTACAGCTCTGTCCATCTGCAGACTCAACTCCAGACCTAAAAAGACCCTTTAACAAAGGGTAAAAAATAGGCTTATTTAGTAAGAAAATATTCATAGGAGGTAACCCATTATCACGTACTCAAATCATTTACTCACCCTCGTGTCGTTCCAAAACCATACAATTTTAATTCATCTTCAAAGTCATATTTGATGAAACCTGAGAGATTTCTGTTCCTCCATTGAAAGTCCATGCAACCAAAAATTTGATGCTTCAAATAGCTCAAAAGACATCATAAAAGTAATCCATATGAATCAAGCCGTTTAATCTAGGGCCCTATGAAATTCATTTTATTTTTTCCCAAATTCCCTTTTTAACTTTTCTGGATTCCCTTTTTTCCCCGTTTTAATTCTTCTAATGTTTTACTGGTTCAATTCAATTGTATTAATCAAAAAGCATTTCTAATTAATTAAAATCATGAAACTTACACAATTTACTAAGTTTAACAAAAATTTTATTTTTAAGGCCCTATGAAATGTATTTTTTTTTTTTTTCTGTATTATTCTGTTTTCCATTAATTTTCTGAATTCCATTTTAATGGTTTCATTAAATCTTAATAATCAAAAGCATCTCTAAATAATTGATTTTATATAAAAAAAAACTTTTTTCTTTTTTTTCAGAAATACTGTTATGTATTTACATTTTTCTTTAGTATGTGTGTAGTAAACGAAACCTGCACTATTTTTTCATACAGAGACATGCAGAACAGGATCCATAATTAAATAGTATTTTGTGGCTTAATATTCACAGACACTAGATCATATCGCATTTTGATTTAAGTGTACTGACCTATTTTTGATTTATTCATCCACAGTTTGGCAAATTCCTTGACATTCTGCATTATACAGTAAATTCTATTTTTATGACTGGATTCTGCTATTCCGACCGCGTTTTATCATAGGGCCCTAGGTTTAATCCAAGTCTTCCAAAAAGACACAACCACTTTTTTATGATCATTGATCAACATACATACAAAGACTAAAGTCTCAAATCCAAAGAGATATTCTTTATAAAAGTTAAGAGTCAGCCACACCTACCTAAAACGCCTCGTTCTAACATGCCCCAACATACCTACGTCGCTCTGTGGGAAGATCTGCATAACGCCGCCAAAATGTTCACGCAAAGAAAGAACGCGTAACTTTTATTCTCGCTGTAGTATTGTTGACACTGCAGCCATGTCGTGAAGACGCTGTGTGCTTCGTTGTGAAAGCGAAACTACTTTGTTTGGTCTTCCAAAAGAGGACGGCGTAACATTTCCGTCTCACGCTTGAGGTATTCGGCCAATCACAACGCACTGGATAGCTGGCCAATCACAGCACACCTCGATTTTTCAGACCGATGAGCTTTGTAAAAATCGACGCGTTTCAGAAAGGCGGGGCATAGAGGAGAAACAATAATGTACAGTATGTGGAGACCCCTTCAAATTGATTGTGTCCCCTCAGAAGACATGAATTAAACTCCTCAAGTTTACAGTTACAACGTCTTTATACTTCTTGAAACATCAAAATGTGGTTGTGTGGGGACAAAAATCATGAAAGTCTTATGGCTTTGGAACGCCATGAGGGTGAGTAATTGATGACAGAATTTAAATTTTTGGGTGAACTATCCCTTAAATGCCAGTAACTTACTTGACAGATCCTTGGTGCCAGTCCAATGGAGTCCTGCACAGATAAAGAGGACACATAATATTTAGGTTGAAATAGTGCTTCGCCAATATCTTTATCTCACACAAGTAGTTACTCACTGGAGTGCCCATCATGGTGTAAGTTTTCCCTGAGCCCGTCTGTCCATACGCAAACAGACACACGTTATACCCCTCTGAAGCTCCAGACAGGACACACACACCCAGGTCTTGAAACACCTACAGGTGGAGAAAGCACACTTTTGACACACACATTTTAAGAAAAGCACTTTTTATTGTAATTTCTATTAATAAGTCTAATGTTCTGACACACAGGTGACATTCTTGTTCTGTGCTCTTTGAATGGGTTTATTGACAGAATGTGACTGTTGATCTGTGTTTATTTGAGAGAAAGAGAGAGAGCCTGTTCTCTGAAGGTTATGTTTGTGCAGGTTTCGAGCAAAGAGAATGTGCTGCGTCTGTGTTCGCCTGAGATTCTCAGAGTGTGTGCCGTTCTCACTGTAAGGAGAGGAGAAATGAAAACAGAGACCTACTGCTCTCTCACCAGCCCCACTTGGACTGCTTTATTTTCCTCTTTCTCTTCCTTCAGTCTATTTTTCTTCAAAATTATTGAACCCCTGTGTCTTAATGAAATCGCTTTGAAAGAATGTTCCACTACGCTGGCATTTGTTTGTATTACACTTCATCTTGGCTACGCCACTGGCTTGACACATGTCTGGTGAGGGCAAAGTTCTCAATCAACTTTGCTGTTTCTAAAGAGTAGTGATGCATCAAAATTGCAGCAACCAAAAATATTCGGCTAAAACAGCTTTTGGTTTTAGCCGAAATAGTTTAGGAGGGCCGAAACCACTGACCGAAACAGTAACGTTTAATTAGCTTTTCCAATATTGCATTTTGGCTGTGTCAGCGTCTCTTTCATGCACATAGTGTGGACACACTTCATCGTGACCAAAAATAACGCTAGAGTAGCAATATGTAAAAAAAATTCGGCTGAAATATCGACAGGCGGTTCATTGCCAAATAACATGATTACGACTGGTTTAATTTATCACTTGAGAACACAACACATTAGAAAGCAAGCAGAGTTCAATTACCCAGGCTTTATTTTCGGTTTCCTTTTTTGGCTAAGTGAAAACTTTAATTTGGGTTTCAGTAAAAAATGTCGGTGCATCACTATTTTACAGAGGCAAGCTTCAGCATTACTACTGCTTATAGTAGGGTTGGGGAATAGTTTAAAATTAAATTTAAATTTAAAGGAATAGTTCAAAAACGAATATTATGATATTATAATCGCAATTTGTGAAAGATTTTTTTTTAGACTGATCTTTTCAATGAATCGGTTTATTAATTGCACAAAACTGGTCTGAATGTTTAATTCACAAATCTGACTGATGTTTTCCTTGGGACAATTAACAGACCACTGGAGGGGAGGATTATTATGAATTGCACATGTAACACATGTGGACACTTTTATGGCAATTTTATTTATTAAAGCTTAAAAGCTCCATTTCCCATTCATTGTAACTTTACATTATTCAGATTCCTCCATTCACGTTCCACAGAAAATCATACAAGTTTGGAGCAACATGAGGGTTTTGGGGTGAACTATATGCCTGTAAGACTATCTGACACTCTGGACATGTACAGTAAGAAAACAACCCCACTGCCATAAAGTTGGCTTGACGTTGGACTTTCGATATTTGCAAGTGTAGGGACCGTCTCTAAAGTTACATACGACATACGTTAGATTTGTGATATTTTGTTAAAATAAACTGTCAAATTATATCTAAATATTGCTAAATATACCTGATTCGTAGATGAACACTTTACAGTTGGTATTGTGACTGTAAGTCATTCTCTTCAAATGCTATTGAAGTTACAATCATGTACACCAATGTCGTATTTAACTTTAGAGATTGTCCCTAAACTTGCGAATATAGACGTCAACTGCCAGTGGACCGCGATTCCAAAAAGCATTGTGAGCCTGAGTAGACCGTAGGTCTAACTAGGTCCTTTGGTGCAACTGGTTTACGACTGCATTTAGGCTCACAATGCTTTGGGGGGTCACGATTTTCTCTGTGTAATTCGACATAATAATGTGAATCTGTGAAAATATCTTGCAACTCTGCAGTTGATCGAGTTTATTGTTTATTTCTTTATTTTCCTGTTATTTCTTTATTTATTATTTCTGCAGGTTTGGTCCTCCATACATGCCAACTCTTAAAGGAGGTATTAATAGCCAAAAAAAGAAAAACAGGTTAATGCTCAACTGCCAAACGATTGTTTTTCACACACCTTTGTCTATCTTCATGAACATTCAAAAGCATTACAAAAACTAAACGCATAAAAGACAATCTTTCTTATTGTGTACTACAGGTGTGGGAGAGAGAAAGTAATTTGACCTTCACATCCACTGAAAACCCAGTGAGTCAGCAAAACAAGAGACTCTCTCAGGGTATTGTAACCCAGGTATGTATTTGGCTGAGATGAGAAGAGTCCTGGGGCTGCTGCGGTCTCTGTGTAGGGTGTGAGTAGAGGCTAATTGGGATGCTGTCTGCAGGGAGAGCCGATCAGCATCTAGCAGCCGCTTCTGTCTGACTCACTCTAATTAGCCTGAGCTCTGAGCTTCTTCAGCTTGAAAGAATCAGTGAGGGAGCTTGTTAGAGGAGTCCATCTTAACTCACTCTCCACTGAACTCTGCTCATGCAAGATGCTTTTTTTCACTGTCACAGCACGTTCTTTTAATTTGCTCTCCCTGTCACCACTGGACTTTTGCCTGAGCACTCTATAACAACTTCTTAAACAGCAATGTGCTTAGGGTGGGTAAGTAGTGAACTGGCACACGACAAGTAATTTGTATAACTTCACTAAAAGCAAAATTTGTTCACTTTTGATAACAATTTAAAAACATTTAGAAGCACCATCAAGAAAGTAGGAGTTTTCAGAGAAGGTAATGATATACGGTGACTTCTGATATACGGTTTTCTGAGCGCAAACATCTGAAGCACACGCACAGAAATCAGCTGAGTACTAAACTCTTTCATGTCTTATTGCGCTTAAAGTTTATGTTAAAAACACACAAAAACAGTCGGTTATGTCAGTGAAGGTAAACAGCTGGGAAAGAAATTACATGTTTATATTAGATCTGTGTGGCAGCAGTGTAACAGTAAATAAATCAATAAATCCACTGCTCTGTTGTCTCCTCTGAGGCTGGGACTCTGAATAGTGTTCTGTGCTCATCTGTGCAGCCAAAGACAGAACAGTTAGCATGCTTTGCTTGAACTTTCGCCATGGCATTAGAACTGGTACACTGTTGTCCCTTGCGAAAACACAATGGTGGTGCCGTGGGTGGAAACGTGCAGATTAAGGGGCGGTAATATTATAATAAGATCCGCTTTCTAAGTCACGGGGGGAGCGAAATCTGACGCGCTCATTCACAAGTTTTCAGAGAAAGGCTTACCAAAAAAAACTACTGGGTTGTTCATTTTCACGTTTCCTGGGTTGGTAGATGCACCGGGAACCGATTATAGCACTTAAACGCAGAAAAAGTCAGATTTTCATAGTCACCTTTAAAAAAAAAATCTCTTTCCACTTGCCTCATTCACATTGTTATTTTTACAGAAAAAAAATGTGACCGCAATACAATATGACCACAGAATAATAATAATAATATTTGAATTAAATCCCCTCTATGATTATGTTTGTGCATGCAGTTATGAATGTGTGCATGTGTACAGCCATAGGAAACCTTGGACAAAAGCATCTGATGTTTGCTTTCCTCCTTTTCCATCCTCATACCACAAACAAAAACAATTGGACTTTTGGTCACAATGCAAGAGGAAAGCTGAATATAGAGTTGATTCTGGACAGGAAGTTGTCCAGAAGGTTAGTGCTTCGGGCAACGTGATCCCAAAGACCCCTACGAGGAGACGCTCGATCAGGGAGGGGCAAACCCAAAAGTGGGGCAGTGGAAAGGAAGAGTCAGGCGGTCTAAATTAAGGGAGATGACGTCTTTCAATAACAAACAACACTTGCGTGGGTACGGTCTTGGCTTCTCGGTTAAAGGGTTTAAATGCTGTGGTTAAAGATGTAGTAAAAGAGAGGTTGAAAGCAGGATGCTTCAAGATTAGTTATTCAAGTAGAAAAGAGGGATGGATATGAAAGGAGGAGAGAAACTCCATTAATAAACTGTTAGTACGTAATACACCCACTTTAAAATCTTAAGGCCTGTAATCAGTGTGTGGAGCGCTACAGTGGGGAGAGGCTCTTTAATGTGGCTTTCTTAATAGCCACCTCTGAAAAACTCCTTGTTTCTTGTGAGATCTCATGGGGAGTGCCAATTGAAGCCCATCCAAGGCAAAGGCCATCCCAGACCAAAGACCAATTTGTCAGTTCCCCTTGCATATACAGTACAGGGACAAAAATACAGAAACACATGGTTTACATTGCAGGAACTCGAGGAATCACACAAATACCAACAAAACATGAAATCAAAAAGTCAGTATTAAAAAACTTTATACAAAATATGACGGTACCAATTATGCCATACCGTTTAAAAGAAATCACAGCTTTGCATCGCCGTAATAAATTACATTTTAAAATATATTAAAATACAAAAAGGTTACTTTCAAATGTAATGTCACTATATTACTGTTTTTACTGTATTTTTGATCAAATAAATGCAGTCTTGGTAACCATAAGAGGCTTTTTTCAAAAAATTGTTTACAAATGACCCATTTATGTTGCTTAATAATAAATCATGATTTCCTTTCAGGAATCTTTGATGAATATAAAGTTCAAAAGACACGTGTTCATTTCTGCGTCATTGAAAAAATTGATTTTACATGGTCAGTCTGTGTGTAAAGATGTTTTGTGGAGATTTTCTTCACGCCACTGACACAGAAACCCAGAAATACCAAGAGCATAATAAAGTCATGCACTGTATCCAAAAGAAAAAGTGGGAGGGGAGAGAGAGAGAGAGAGAGAGAGTGATAAACCATAAGAGGCTTTTTTCAAAAAATTGTTTACAAATGACCATCGCCAATTTTTGAACGATAGTGTATGTGATTGAAGTAATAAATATTAAATTTTTCAAATATAAAATCTAGATCAACAATGCAAAACTATAAACCTGAATGCAAAATGTACACAATGAAAGTGGATGGTGACGACAACTACAAATTATCATTTTATGGTAAAAGAGCAGCTTGGACATTGTGCTAACTATCTCCTTTTGATCCATGCAAAAGAAAACAAAATCATTCAGGTTTAGAACAACATAAGGCTAAATAATGAGCAAATGATGCCAGAATGTTCATTTATGAGTAAACGATCTCACTGAAACTGTGTTATTGTTGCTAACATATAGTAGAAGATCCAAATAATGTATGTGACCTTCAAACTTGCTAATAAATACAACTAGACTTGGTGATACTTTCATGTTATGATTCTGAGATCCTGTTTATAGCTGTATGCGACTGTAGGGAAAGCTGGGTTAAAGGGTTGGTGGGGTGGACTGTGGGAGAGAGAGAATGACACAGAGCTGATTGGCAGGGGTTCAACTCGCTTCTCGTTTGTCATACTTTCACAGACATTATGTGGGTCAAATTTGCAAGGGGAGGGAAAGAGGTCAGGGGATTCTGAGGGCTACACAGAAACGGCCTACAGAAAACGAATGAGCTAAAGAATGAGAGTGAGTGAGAGACTGGACTGGAGTTTCAGCAGGAATTCCAAGACACCAACTGTTGCTGCAATTAGCCAATGAGCCAATCAATCTCCTCCTCCCACTCTAATAAAAGTTGCCCGTATCGCAGCTGGTCTTTTTAGGGTAAATGACTTTCACAGCCTGCAGCACAATTTAAAGTCCACACTATAGTAATGAAGAGGTACATATACTAAAAAGTTGGAATCTGTAAGATTTTTTAATGTCTCTAATGTTTTATATAAAACCAGCATTGTGCTCCAGCTCTGGACCAATGACGTCCTCTCAGCACAATCTGTCTGTGAAAAATTATTTACTAAAGCAGCTGTGCTGCTGGCAAGAGAGGGGCTGCAGCTAAAAGCGACCCCAGTGCCCTTCACCTTGCTCTACTTTACACTCATCTTTTGTTTAATGCTATCTCAACTCTCTCAAAAAATGTCATTATTCAAGCTGTGAAAACTTGAGAAAATCAAATCAATTGAAACTGAAATAGAAGAGATTTAAAGGGCACATATCATGGAAAACAATTTTCACTATACTAGCGGGTGCTTTTAATATGTAGCTCTGCAAATAATAACTTTTGAAATAAAATCTATGTGAATGCCTAGACATGGATTTTTTTCTCTCATAAGGAAGGATTCACTTATAATTGTTTAAAAAAATGGCTTTGAAACATTTTTAATCAGAAAATGTTAGTAAATTTCACAAATAGTTACAAAGAAACGCACATAACATGAATTGAATTAAATGTGAAATTTTGAAGTAGAAAGACTGAAATAGAATTTTCTTGTAAACATACTCCAATAATCTTTGTTTTATTTAAAGGGATAGTTCACCCAAAAATTAAAATTCTGTCATTAATTACTCACTATCATGTCGTTCCAATCCTGTAAGACCTTTGTTCATCTTTGGAACACAAATTAAGATATTTTTGATGAAATCTGAGAGCTCTCTGACCCTGCATAGGCAGCAATGCAACTGAAATGTTTCCAGGCCCAGAAACGTAGTAAGGACATCGATAAAATAGTCCATGAGACATCAGTTGTTCAACCATAATTTTACGAAGCTACGAGAATACTTTTTGTGCACAAAGAAAACAAAAATAACGACTTTATTCAACAATTCTTCTCTTCAAAATGACGTATTCCGCCATTATAGAGAGTATTCTCTGCACGTAAACAAGGCGCAGCGCATGCATGTTCTACGTCAGCAGCATCACGTGCATGTGTTGTTTATGTGCAGAGGTACGTGCGTTAATTGCGTTAAATATTTTTAACATGTTAAACTAAAAAAAAAAAAACTAAACGCCTGCGTCAGCGTGCTAATTTTGACAGCACTAATCTTAATTTGTGTTCCAAAGCTGAACGAAGGTCTTACGGGTTTGGAACGAGGGTGAGTAATTAATGACAGAATTTTCATTTTTGAGTGAACTATGCCTTTGAAACTATTTATTTTTACTACCAGAGTGCACTTACATTTTGCTTAAAAGTCAGCATGAAATTGAAATTCACCTTACATATTTTCTAAATGCATGTTATTGATCTCATTGTGAGAAATTATGTTTTTATTATTATTTTATTCTATTTTTTTAGCTGGACCTTCCAATCATTTAGTCTGCATAAACCCTGCCCCTTTCCTAAAATCAACTGCAAGCTCATATTAAGATCTGCAATCAACAACCAATTTGGTGCATTGGTTCAACTGGTTCCTTAAAAAGAACTAACTCAAAAGAATAATTCAAAAATGGTTATTTTGTTACAAAAGTGTGCCCTTAAAGTATTACCAATGGTTTAGATGCTGTTTAATCCAATACCCAGTAATGCATTCAAGATGTGATCCAACCTTGCCTTCACAACAGCTGGCTTCCATTACCCATCTTTATCTATTCTGCTCCAAGGCCTGATTCCACCTCTCCATCTTGCTCTCAGCCCTCTGCTTTCTCTTCATACATGGACATATACAGAGAGACATGTTCCTCCAGAGACAACCACCAATCTTTTAGCCACTAAAAAACCCCCCAGAAAGTATATTCCCACATGCACAGAGAGAAGCGCAGGGAGGGGCAGCTGGCTTCTAAAGGGAAATAGTGGGGGAGAAGTTGGAGAGAAGAAGCATGGCTGGTTTCCCGTCCACTGAGACGTCTCTGGAGACCCCACAGGAAGGAGAGGCTCCAGTCTCATTCTGTTGCTTGCAGCCACAGAGAACAGCAGTTCACAGGAAGATCCAATTAAGGAGTAACATGTGAGACTTCATGAGAATCTTTTCACTAAAAACCAATTAAACTAAATTGGATAAAACGATTCAAACTTAATATTAAATGAATGATATTTAATTAAAAAAAAGATGAAAGCGAGCTGAACAGAGAAAAGCATTTATCCTGTCTGTAATGTGGTCTCTTACTCTTGCAAATATTTACATGCTAACCAAAGTTTCATTCAAAATCCCAGTTTCTAGAGTTACTGGTACTACACTAAAATTGTGGTAACTTTGCATCAGCTATTAATGTTATTACAAAATTAGAGTCTGTGTGAAATTAAAGACTTCACTTGTGACATATTTCTGAGTGAACTAGAATAATGAATGAGAAAAAAAAATAGAGGGTGAAGCCTGATTTTAACACACCTCCTCTCAATCTCTAGCTCACAGCAAACTGCCGTTTTTTTTAGGGAAATGGTTCAAGGATGTTTGTCTACAGCGTAAAACTGATGTCACCAGAGAAAAAACATCAATCCAGAGGGGAAGCAAATTTTCAGATTTTGATCAAATTTTATAAAGACAAAACATATTTTGTCCTGTGAATTAACTTTCATGGATGAATTGATCACCACAAAACTAGTAATGTACACTAAAGCCCAAAGTATACTTCAATTTTGACAATTTTGACATGAACACTTAGCTTATGTAGACAGCTACACGCCTTTTGAATTATGCTGTACTTGATTTGATAGCATGCACAAACACCAGCAGTCAATTTTTATTTCATGTGGACTTCAAACTAAATTATGGGTCAATTCTGCAAGCTAGTACACTCTTTGTCTTAAAAATCATGCTCACAAGGTGCTTTTTAGGATATCAAATCACAAAGCAGAAGATGGATCTTACTGAAGTTTTTTTTTTTTTTTTGACACTTGAAGTTTTTTTTTTTGTTGTTGATCACAGTGCACCCATGATGATGAGGCTGTCTGGACTTTTATTTTGCTTCAGATGGGAATCCCTCCCACAGGACTCCAAAAAGAGGTCTCTCTGACCAGACTTTGCTTCAGGCCGCCCAAGGAATGCAAGCTCCAGGCTTCTGCCGTAAAGCTCTGACTGGGCAAAATTGAAAGAGAGGAAGCGAGAGATGAGAAAGAAAAGTGTTGTGCAGACAAGGTCATCCTCTGTGCGTGGGCCATCACAGCTCAGTCTTTCATACAGTGTGGACAAAGTCACTCTGAAGGGAACACCAGGGCGTGACTGAGGAGAAGGTTCACTGACAAAGGAAAGATATAGTTCACTAGTTTAACTTAACTTGGTTAACTGTGAGTACTATGTGTATGAGATCCGTGCTTGTTGGTCTGAAGTTTGAGAGAACTTGTGGTTTTTGCAGCAGTCCAACAGTATTCAATTAGTTTCAATTATTGCTGAATCAATGAAATCTCATTGTTTCAATATCCCACTCTACAAAATATCTTATGATTGGCTGTAATTCTATCAATTCTACTTCACAAAGGACAGAGAAGTTGTGAAAGTTTGAGTTAAGGCTCATTCACACACCAAGCATGAAAACTATGAAGGTTACTATAACTATACATTTTTAATAGTCATTCTAATTCTATAAGAATAGCGTCCACACAACAACTACATAACTATAACGATAACGGCACAGAAAAATGATATCATTTAAATCACTTTCATAAATTTTTTTCTAGCCAATCAGAAACCACCTGACTTTAAAGAGCTTGAGCATTTAAAGCAGCATATAATAAACAGTGTTATTGTTTGTTGGTGTGGACACTAATATAGTAATATAGTAATTATATATATATATAAAAGTAATATATAGTTATTTTTATAGTTAATGTTCATGGTGTGAATGCCTTTAAACCAATGCAAAAACATTCTCTATGCAAGCATGTGAACACAAAGACCTCGAGCTATGTAAGGTTGATATAGGTTTGAAAACAATTCATAACACAAGTGTTGCATTCTCAACATTGCAGGGGGGGGGTGGGGGCTTTCACAACTACATGTCGTCCAGCCAACTTTGCGCACCCACATACAGGTTAAAATAAACAAAATCTTACACTATGTAGGGAAGACACCCTTCACAGAGATGAGCAGTGTTTTGATTCTGCTGAGGGATAATATTTCCTCAGACCTTTTCCTGGTGGGTCAAAGGTTTTGATTACGCTATCATCCTGCAGTGCTCCGATTATCATGCACCAGCCTCCACCCAAGACACAGGAGATTAACAAGCTCATCAGTGACATCAACATCAGTGCAGATACACTAAACATGCATAAGAGTGGAAGCTCACCTCCTCTTGTGACGCATAGTTGGGAGCCGCTGGATCCCCGGACCAGTAGCAGAAATCAAACCCAAACTCCATAAACTTCTCCCTGGAGTCAGGCAAACCTTCTGATCGCCTGTCCAAACGCCCCTCCAACTACATAGAGAAAAAAATGGAGATAAATGGAATACAGTTTGCAAAATAAACTAGATTTTTTTTTAACATTTCCTAAGATTGGTGCTTCTTCCCTGCCACAGTGCCGTTCTGTGGTTTGCTTAACTAGTATAATGCATTTTATTTAACTATATAATTAACCATGGGCGACACCCCCCCCAATTGTCAGTCATGGAATCCCTGATGTCGGCCCCGCTGCAGCGCTTAGCCAAGCGCTAAATACCCTCAACGTGTTTTTGCAGCGTTGAGCAATGTAACCAATCACAGACATATCTGTTGATTTCTTGAACGCAATGGCCAATCAGAAACGTTTTGTCAGAATTCACTCACCGCTGAAAGCGCCGCAGTTTTTAAGTGCAGTTTTGCACGCTCGTGAATCATCTCATGACTAAGTGCAGACGCGATGTAAATAAGAGATTCATTGTGCAGTTTAGAGAGCTTCACTGATTATAACGGAACTTTGTATGATCGCGATGAAGATAAGTGTGATAAAGGGAGCACGCTTTGCGCACTTTCTAGGGTATAATCCATTCAGAATTTGTATGAAACTTTCGTTTTTCGGACACATAGGCTACATCCTGCAAAGTTTCGGGAATGACATCAGCATATTTATGCGAGATTCACTCTCAAAATAGCAGTGATTAGCAATGGACAGAACATAAAATATGTTGATTTCATTAAAAACGGAAACATTTCAAGTGACAAGGGAAAAAGACATGGGAAACTTCAGTGAACATCAGAAAAGCAGCGTGCACATTTCTGGTTAAAAATGAAAGGCCATCAACTGACAAACGGGAAGCATCACCATTCAAGTCAGCAGGAAGAGCCAAAGCTAGTCCAAAGTTTACTAAATGGTGGCAACCTCTTGACTGCTTTTATGCGTTGCAATACGGTAGGGCATTGTTTTGATGCTTACATCAGAAAAAAAAATATTTTGCTTTTATTTATTTATCTTATATATATATTTCTATTTCTTGCCCACCTGACTCAAGAGTCAAATGTCGCCCATGTAATTAACTAACCACATATGTGTCACAACCAGCATCACACAGGTTGTGGTGTAATAACTTCTGCTAATTAATCAATTTGAGATCAAATTAATGTCAGATTATTGATGTAAACACTAAACATGGCATCAGAAGACTACTTCACTATTTTGGTACTCTGTTGTTTTGTTTTATTTCCAGAAGTTTTGTTCAATCATGGGTTCCCCAGGTAGGGGTGGGCGATATACCGGTAGACACGGTTAACCGGTAGAGATTTTGGACTGTTGTCTCTATCGCGGTTACATGCTCACATGACGTTGCTGTGCTACATGGTCACGGAATCTTATCATTTGTATGTGTTTATAAGAATTGCGGTTTTAAATCAAGTGATTGTATGCTGTTGAAACACAATCAGCAGCGAAAGAGAACTCATTTCGCTACATCTGCGCGCACATGTGAAGACGGTCCTCATAGAGCAAGGGAGTATTGAACGGAGTTATTTATGCCACTTTTTAGGCCTTCAACAGTTAAACACACACACACTTGTATGTGTCAAAATTCCCAACTTTGCAAGTATCCTCATAAACACAGTAGGTCTTAAGTGAAAGCAAACAGCTGAGGAAGAAAACGTGTAACAGTATTGGATCCGGGCAGCTCTTAAAGTGACAGCAGTCTAAAATTCCTGCTGTCTGTCATTCATGTTAATCAAACAAAAGAGAAAAAAAATCTCACACTGCTCTTGACTAAATTGCTTTTGTAACTTTAATAAGAAGAAATATATATTTAATTTACACAATGAAGAATATGCAGTGTTTTTATACATTTGAACGGAGTTATTTATGCCACTTTTTAGGCCTTCAACAGTTAAACACACACACACTTGTATGTGTCAAAATTCCCAACTTTGCAAGTATCCTCATAAACACAGTAGGTCTTAAGTGAAAGCAAACAGCTGAGGAAGAAAACGTGTAACAGTATTGGATCCGGGCAGCTCTTAAAGTGACAGCAGTCTAAAATTCCTGCTGTCTGTCATTCATGTTAATCAAACAAAAGAGAAAAAAAATCTCACACTGCTCTTGACTAAATTGCTTTTGTAACTTTAATAAGAAGAAATATATATTTAATTTACACAATGAAGAATATGCAGTGTTTTTATACTGTACATTTGATTACTTTATACAATGTATGTAGCATTTC